>NC_092697.1:22048970-22341470 GCF_964275005.1 Diadema setosum
GATGGCTATTTGGGACTTTCTAGTACTTGCATCTAGGTAGTTCCTTATCTTGTTCTAGTACTTGCATAGGTAGTTCCTTATCTTGTCTAACTCTAACTACTTCAATACATTAAGCCCCACCAGACCTGCAGAGGGAGATAACAACAAAGAACCTTATTAATAAAGCTAATCCTAACACACTCCCCCTTGTTTCTTCTTTTGATTAAAACCGAGGTCTGTGGAGGTACAACATACATGAATAGAAGAACACTCACATCCAAAACTACAACAATACAATAAAGAGTATTTAAACACGAAAAGGTCTATTCAGGTGACCCTGAAAACACATGTCCATGCATCACAATCCAGGTAGAGTCCTTTCAAATACTGTCCAATGTTCTCAGTCATTTATTCAGGTAACCCTGAAAACACATGTCCATCACAATCCAGGTAGAGTCCTTTTAAATACTGTCCAATGTTCTCAGTCATTGACATCTGGCAGTTTTCTTTTACAAAACGTAGTCTTGTTAATGTCACATATTCAAAACCACGTACAAGACATTTTAGGTCCTTTTCCTATAATTCCTTGGGAATCTCAAATGTCAAAATGGTTCATTGGCAGTCCACCACTCTTGAAACTCTCCAGAAGCAGTCTGTTATCGGTCAGACAGTCTGCCAGCTGCAGCTTGCTCGGTAACCACTCGATGGCACGGATTTCTCCAGACGACAACATCCTCTGGATTTCAGCCACGTTGATTCTCAGACGCTTCTCATACACTTGCTTCGTGGAGTGTATGTTTTGATGCAGAGACTTATTGTCCGTACATACAGTGATGGGAACCACGTTCTCTGCACAGCTGTCATTGTAGATCTCGGTTATCAGACTTCCAAGGTAGACTGCATCATCAAGGGCATGCTGCATGGACAATGCTTCTGCTGCTAGAGTGCTTAACACTTTCCTCTTTATTTTGTTTGACGTCCAACTCACAGGACAGCTTTTCTCATCTTGTCCATGGAGGAAGATCACATGATCCTGAGCACTTGACACTCCGTCACAAAGGTTGCCCCAGGATGCATCACAGTACACAGCAAGTTTCCATCCTCCAAAAGGACCTAGTGGTGGGAAAAGTATCCCTTCTCCCTAACATTTGGCATGTCGCACAGCTTTATTTGCTCTCAGCAGCTGGTCGACAGTCGGGTGGTTTCTAGTCATATTTAGTTCCAGAGCATCAAAGCTCAAGTCTGGTCTAGTTTGTGTTGCCATCCAGTTGAGCTGACCTGCCGTCGTCCTCAAATTGTGCATCTCACTTTTGTTCAGAGTGGAGGCTTTTTCAGTTTTTCTCTTGAACGTGATGGGTATCTCTTCCATTTCTGCCTCGTATGCTTTTTGCTGTACTCTGATGCCACTGTCGTCTTGAGAGATCTCCAGCCCAACATACTGGAAATTGTCAATCTGTCGCTTTCCAACCTTGTATTTCTGAACAAGGGGATCAATGACTCTCCTGTTGAAGTCATCAGTTCCAGCACATAGGAAGTCATCTACATGCATCAAGAAAATGCCTTCCATCTTCCCAGAATTGTACCATCTGAAAAGAGCTTTATCCAGCTCTGACTGTTTGCATTCAAGCTTCACTAATTCTTCTCTGACACTGAGATACCAGTTGCGAGATGCATCTTCCAAGCCATATGCTGTCTTGTTGAGTTTCCACAGGACTCCTTCTTGACTTACTTCTGTGGGGGGTGTGACATAGATATCTCTGTCTATTTTTCTGCCTTGTAGAAAGGCCGCCTTGATGTCTATGCTCTCACACTTTCATCCTTCGCTTGCCGCTATTGCCATGGCTAGTCTGAGTGCGGATTTTGAAGCAGTTGGTGAGTCAGAAGGGACTTTGTCTTGTTCCTCAAATCCTCTGACTACCAACCTAGCCTTTACTCCTTTCTTTCCATCAGGCATTGTTTTCTCAGAAATCACCCATCTTGTGGACAACGTCTGCTGACCAAGATCCTCAACTTCATGGTACACTTCAAAATCATTCCAATTTTGAAGTTCCTTCTGTTTGGCCTCTATGACTTCAGGTTCATTGTGATGATTAGGAGGTATGAAGACGACATTGACCCCTTCAGCTTGTCCTCTTTGATCAGTGTCTGTTGGTTGCTCTCCTTCTCCATCAGGCATCGTTTCAAATTCAACTTGATCAAGGTGAATGCCGCATCTGTGCTTATCTGTATTGGTCTCTACATTGACATAATTCTTGTTTCTTCCAGTAGCTTTACCTCCTCTACTCAGGATTTTTGCCTCTGTCCATTCTGTTGTGCCTGGATGCCGATATTTTATGTTTGCGTTCACTTTGGGTATCAGCACTTGTGCATTCTCCTCATTTCTCATTCGATCAACCTGTTCTTCAATTCCATCTTGTTGTTGGATGCTATCATTGTCGCTTCCTTCATTTGGCACAGACACATTGACATCATCTTTGTTGTGATTTTCTTCCACAGATTCGCTATCATCCATTTCTGCCAGGACAGTCAGTTTGCCACTTCCAGTTTGTTTGATTTGAGTGTCATCTTTGCTTCTGTTGTCTATCATGTCATCTGAAGAGGCAGTGTCGTGATTGCTTTTGATCAATTTACAGGATGCCACTCTGACTAGTTGACTGCCATGTCTGATGAAGACAATCTTGCCATCCTGTCCTATCACTTTTCCCGGACCTCGCCACCTGTTACTGTCATCGCGTTTGTAGTACACACGTTCACCAGGTTGAAACGGGACTTCTGGAACTCTGATGTTGTGACGTAGGGCTCTGCGAATCCGCTTGGAAGCTTCAGACCTTGCGTACGCTCTTCTTGCAGCATGGAGGGCATTCAGATGTTTTGCCACAGCTTCACTGACTTCAACATCTTCTAGTGCTGGTGGGCAACTGCTCAAGACTGAAGGAAGGTTTGGATTTGTCCCCAAAACTAGCTGGATTGGGCTAAATCCACTCTGATTTTGCATGCAGTTCTTGGCATTGACAGCCCATGCAAGGGCCACTTCCAGGTTCATCTGAGGGTCATCTTCCATCATCTTCTGCACACACACATCCACAACATAGTGGTTTTTCTCACAAATACCATTTGACCATGGCGAGTATGCTGCTGTGGTGCAAACTTCAATGTTGAATTGTTCTGCCAACTCTCTGTATTCGGCATTGTTGAACTCTCCTCCATTGTCAACCAGGAATTTCTTGGGTGGCCCAAATCCGGCTGCAATCCACTCAGTTGCGATGCTCTCTACAATCACCTTGGGTGTTTTTCTTCTGATCATTTTGCTCTTACTGAATCTAGTGAACAGGTCAATGAAATGCAAGAAGTACACTTCGCCAAACTGCTTCAGATCCATGGCCACCACATCATTGAACTGTCTAGCCAGAGGCAGGCTCACTGCAGGGCGAGGTGGTGTTTTCTTGTACCTCTTACACACCTCACATTTGTTGCTGACCTCCTCAATGAGGGTGGCATAGTCATCATCTAGAGCATCCTTCATGATAGCTTTCAAGCTTTTTGCCGTGGGGTGAGCAAACTGGCGGTGAAGTTTGGTGATCATCTTTTTCTTTTCTTCCTGGGTTGTCTTTTCTAGAACCATATTCACCCTTTCAATCTGCATCTCACAATCTCTCAGTGGTAAGTAGTAGTGGCCAGATGAAGTGGTATCAAGGTCTAGCTTCTTTCCATTGACTTCTAGGGTGTCATCAGCCATGTTCAGAGTGAATCCCAACCGTTTCATATCCGGCTTACTGAGCAGCAGTGGAATGTCACTTTCTATCACATCAGTCACAATTGTTGTCTTCTGACCAGCAATGGTGCATGGAAACTCCATCCGTTCATCTGATCTGACTGTACTTTCTCCTCCAAACTTGAACTTAGTATCGCTGGCTCGAATTTTCACATGCATCTTCTCATCTGAGGACAGTGAAGCCAGGTATGACTCTTTCCATGCACGTCCTGTGACAGTTTTTGTGCAAGCACTATCCAACACGGCTGCATGAGCTGCTTCTGTCATAAGCACCTGCTTGTCTTCATGAGAATAGTCTTGGACTTTGTATGCTTCTTCATTTTCAGTTTTCATGACATTTTCTGATTTGCCTGTACTGTTGTGAGGGCAGTCCTGTTTGAAGTGCATGATAGAGTCACACACATGACATTTCAAGAAGTTTCCATCTGCATCACATGGATTTTTCCTCACTGAACTGCCTTTCAGTGTGTTGGATCCTTTTTCATTTTGTGATTTGTTTCTCTCCTGTCCATAGTCATGTCCACGTCCTCTACCAGGCTGATTTCCCCATCTAGGCCAGCGACCTCCTTGTCTACCACGATAACCACCTCTACGGCCTGTACCTCTTCCTCGAGTGCAGTAGGCTTCTTCTGACTCAGTGTTGAATACAGCTTCTTCCTTGTATGTTGTGCCTCTTTGTTTCTGCATCGTTCGTTCCCCAAAGAACTTTCGCAAGGCATTTTTCATCTGATCATACATCTCCTCCTTTGAGTAGTCCACCGCAGTAAGAACTATCTGCTTCTCCTTTTTCTCCAAACCAGCACTGTCAATCAACTGCATAGCCAGAACAACCTCTGGCAGAGTGATTCCTTCCTTTTTGAGCTCTTTCACTCTTTTCTCATATTCATTCAAGAACTGATCCATGCTTTCAGTGTCCTTTTTCTGTAGATTCTTGTATGAAGACCACGCTTCACAGACTACACTGAGGTCATCCATTTTGTACCATTTGTCTAGTACACCAAAGATCTGACTGACTGCATCATCATCATTTATGGAGATCTCTCCATTCTGCATTGCCAGCCTCACTTTCTCGTTGACTCCTTTGTCTGTAGGAAGAACACTGTACAACAGGCAGGGCTCGACCTTAGCGGGAGCCCGGGGACCATTGGCTCCCCAGAATCGCTACGGGCTCCCTAGAAATGTATGAAAAAAGCCCGGCTGGCTCCTCAAGTTTTTTTGCCGTATAGCCTCACGTTTCAAGACAGAATTTAGTTTATGTACACACTCACATTTTTGACGAGCGCGAGCGGCCCCGGCGCGCGCAGCGAGCCCTGACGCTCGAAGTTATTATCCCTGAAATTGCAATATAGACTACACACTGCACATGTTTCATTCTCCAGCCGGCCCGCGTTGCCCGCATGTGTGTGTGTGTGTGTGTACCCGACGTGTGTGTGTTCGTAATCTTCTATCATAGAATAGTGTGCGCGCATGCAATTCACTGCTTGCGTACTGTGTACACCGAACGGAACTTCGCGCACCTGAATCCCTGTCGCCTACCTACGGACCCTGGATGTTTACATCGATTGCCGTGGTATCCCCACGTGTGGCCGGCTGGGGAGCGTGAGTATAGTAGCTTAGCTACTCACTGTAGCCAGCTGCCACTACAAACAGTACCCTATTTCGTTTTGAGTCGGGGTAGAAGCGCTCCGTTGTGCAATGTCTGCTTTTTTCTCTACTTCTTCCGCTTTTCCCTTGCCTCCCAAATACGAAATGATTTTGAGAGTGTTGTGTGTGGTTTTTTTGTAACGTTATTGCATCATTTTTCTGCAAGGAAGAGGTGAGTTTCTGTTCGTGTATTGATGTGCACTGCAGTATAATGCGCAGGTGAAAAGCGTTCGAATTTTCTTTCCCGAGTATATACTGTTTGATATTGACATCGTGGAAACTCGGTGTATTTCTAGGCCTATTATTAAAGGAGATCTCATATAACAGAATACTTATAACAAACTATTTTCCGGTCAAAATGAATTAATTTCCTTTGTTTTGTATCGTTTATTGACGATCCCAAGGATCCACATCTCGTCGCAATACAGAGTTTCCAATGTGTATTAATTTTCGCGTAGCTTTTGCCGTGGTGCTGCAAACTTTTGCTAGGGCCTAATCCTACTACTAAACTTATCGTTCTATTTCTGTCATTTCTCACACCTCGTTTGGTACGATTTCTTCCATGTTATATCACTTTATCCGTTCCTTTTTTACTTTGAAATGTTTAAACGTAATTCTTTCAAGTGTCTCGCACTGTTATTTTCGTAACGGCGATTTCTCCATTTTGCTGCAATGCTTTTTCGAATCGAAGTGACGTGTGTTGTCTTTTCTAAATATTTGTGTTGTTGGGAGGTGTTGATACTTGTTATTTGTATTTGTTATTTATTTTCCTCGGTTTTTATCTCGAGGGACTGTACGTGTTTCTTAATGTTGATAGGAAAAGGCTAAAATGATCTGAGTGATGTCTGATGGTGATGATGAAAGCTATGCTGGTACAATTGTATAAAAAGACGGCTTACTGTGAATGCTGTATGAGCATACGTGCCGTTCGTTTTATTTCACTTTCCCTCTTTCTTCTTTCCCCCTTACTCTTCTTTCCCCTCCAAAGAATGATAAAAAAAAAAAATTATATACACCTCACAACAAAAAGATCTACGATCTACCAACCTTCGTAAAGTTAAATCTAAATGTTCAATATCAGCAAAGAATAAGGGGAAGCATGAATTACAATAAATCAGAGCGAAGAGATTGTGAAATACTGAATACATGCGCGCAGTCTCTTCGGCTCGAAGAAACTCGACACCCACCCTTCTGATCCCCTTGTGGAAATTTCCACAAAAGCAGGTGCCACACCCAGGTGCGTGCCAGACGAAAGAATGCGCGCATTGGAATAAACAGTGTGTAAATATCCTGGAAATATCGATCGAAGAACCAGCTCATTAGTAGAATTAAAGGAATCATTGCAAAGATATCGTGATTCTATAGCCTTTCTTTTGGCGCATAGCAGGAAACATCAAACAGTCGAATATAGTGTACTTAATCGAATATCTTATGTTCCCTGAACAATAAAAAAGGATCGATTAATCAGTCAATTAAAAAGGCAATCACAGAAATACTTAAAAGGTCTCGTATGCCCAGACAAATTCACTACGAGTAGGTCCAATGAGATGCAGTCATCACCTGGTTAGACAGCAAAATCATGACGATTAATCTAAGTTCATGCTCATCATAACTGCTTATTACTTTTCAAAGTTTTGGCTATCAACAATCGTTCGTAGGTGTTTTTTGTTTGTTGTGTATGTTTTTCCTCTTGAAAGACGTAATGACT
Source organism: Diadema setosum (assembly GCF_964275005.1). NCBI lineage: Eukaryota > Metazoa > Echinodermata > Echinoidea > Diadematoida > Diadematidae > Diadema > Diadema setosum. The sequence goes on from NC_092697.1 coordinate 22,056,074, forward strand.
TCTTCGTATCGAATGTAAACTACATGTTTACCGTAAACAAGCCATCAGCTCAGCTGTGGCGCATTCGATCCATCGAACTTGCAGTAACCTCTTAGGCAGGAGCACATGGCGCATTCCTTTAAACTTGAAAGTACAACCACGTGTTTGCACATTTGCGCAACCACACACAGCGCGGCATTTTGCGATCATCGTTATAGCAGACTTTCCGATTCCAGTCAGGGTAAAAGAAATTGGAATACCGGTACTTTTGGAAAATACTGATGTTTAAAATCCAGTAAAATTAAAAAGCCTGAAAACAACGCATGATTACGTTTTATAGTAAACAATAGTTTGAAACACCGAACAGAGTTTTGCATTCGCTCACACAGAAGCTTTCTTGAGAAGATGAAAACATTCCCCCACCCCTGCTAGATAGTGGAAGCTTCCATAACCAGCCCAGCAAGTTTCTGGAGGTACATACATGCACTTGTAGTCTTGTACACATGCATTGCGAGAAAGCAATCAATCAACTCTGAACATTGCGTAGTTTGGATTCTTTATCGTGCTGGTGACCAGCTCGATACTTCGGCATGTGTCGTAATGTTTTGTTAAGAGCCTGTAGGCCTTATAAGTCGACGAGTTTAATTCAAAATGGCAAAAAGAGGGAGATGGAAAAAATACGGATTCTGGTGGAAAATACGGATTATGGAGCTGCTGAGTACGGATTTGTGCTTCCAAAGGTTGGCAGCTCTGCTGATCAATCAACATGTGGCGTTACATAATTGTTTCTAACCCACACCTTGCAGCTAAAAAAAGAAGAACCGAGAAAGAAAGACAATATGAACAGACCAGGGTAAGAAATTACACAAGGGAATGGGAGAGGGACCACACAAAACACCTACACACACACACACGCAGGTGCACGGCAGGCACAGGCACACACACACACACGACACACGCACGCACGCACACACACACACCCACACACTGTGACTGTGCTAAAACCCGTTAGAGACTATCTCAGACTTGTGTCTGTGGAGAAATGCATGTCATATCTAAATGAAATCTTCCCCACCAGGTTAATACATGTAATAGACCTCTACTGCCGATTGTGACTGAGGGAAACGTGGCTCTCTAAAACTCAATTTGGCTCCCTAAAAAGGTCCCCGAGGAGCCCGGCTGGCTTCCTAGAAAAAAAGTTAAGGTCGAGCCCTGACAGGAAACCCCGTCTACCTTTTTCTGTCTTGGTGAATTGAGTCCATAGTGATACATCAAACTTCCAATCTTCGTATGAAGTGGTATCCACCTTCCATACTGGTGGGGCCACAAAATTGTCCTTTACCTTTTCAGCCATGTGTACTGTTGATTCTGTCTACCTGTTCTAGTAACCTCGCTCTGCTACCATGAAAAGTAGATGGCTATTTGGGACTTTCTAGTACTTGCATAGGTAGTTCCTTATCTTGTTCTAGTACTTGCATAGGTAGTTCCTTATCTTGTCTAACTCTAACTACTTGCATACATTAAGCCCCACCAGACCTGCAGAGGGAGATAATTAATAATGATAATAATTAGTTAATAATGATATTAATAAAGCTAATCCTAACAACTGGGTCACGGTGGTTGTATGAAAAGTCTAATTTTGTCTATGATAATGACACACTTTATCAAATGGGGATTAAACAACAAACAGATAGTAAGAGTGGGGGGGGGGAGGGAAGTTGAATAATCCATGAAACAAAGGCTTACTAAATCTTGGAAACAATTAAGTCATACTCCACAGGGATCTCGCCAGCGTATATCACCCTTGTCGGCCCCGACAAGCGTGCGGTTTGAAGAAGCAATTGCCGACAAGGGTAAAACTTGCCGACAAGGGTAACACCACGCGTGAACTTGCCGACAAGGGTAACTTGCTTGACGAGCTAAGTTCGGACCAATTTCTCGCCTTTTTCAGTTTTTATTATCGGGCTAGAAAAGAAGCTAGACGTTGAAAGCAGCAGCAGTTTACATACTTATACAAGCGCAAAAATTTACCCACGCAGTCACCGCACCGATCACAACAACGCGGCTCAACAGAGCAACGTACTAGCTGATATCAGGGAGGTCTCACCTCCCTGCTGATACACACCACATCACACACTTGCTCACTCACATGCGCTCTGATTTGGGATCCACACACACATGCACAAGCACCCAGCCGGCCACTTACCTAGCCGCCTGCGTGTACAACGGTACAGTGTATATCGTGAGAGGGAGAGAGAGGACGGAAAGAGAGGGTCGGAGGCCGAAGGAGGCTGAGGAAGGGTGACACGTGCTCGCTTGTTGTCACGCTTGTTGTCGGGTTACGCAAAAACAAACGATATGAAATGCATGCCCCCCTCCGCCAAAGGTTGTATTTTTTTTTTTTTTTTGGCTGCTTTGGTTTGTTTGTTAGTTTGTCTGCCTGTCTGTCTCTCTAGACTCTATTCGCAAAATAAGTCAAAATTTGGGAATAGATTAGGATGAAATTTTCAGGAACAGTTGGTTGGTAAAATGGCGCAAGGAACAGATGATTAAATTTTGATAGTGAGCAGGATTATATAATACCACCGAAATTCACCGCCAGGATCCAGGATCTTTAGACTTTGTTTCGTATATTTGAAAGGATTCGTATCAATTCTTTAGGAAGCTGGCCATCGGCAATGACGCAAAATTAGATGCGTTCAAAGCATTGCCGCAGAGAGAAAATTAACTCCATTTTTCGTTAAAAAAAGAAAAGAAAAAAGAACGTGCGATGGAGTAAGCAAATGCAAATTGTTATTTAGGTTTTGGTAGTTTCAATGGGTTATTTTTTTTTAAATCTAAAAAGCCATGCGTTCCATTTTAACCTTTTCAATTTCTACGGATTTGTAAACGTCATTCGTGAATATTCCATTTTCCTTCTCCGGGCCGAAATTTATAGTACATGTAATTCTGTCATGATGGTCTTTCAAGTTCAACGTATACGTAATGCTCCACGTGCTTCTGGCTTGGTTTGTTAAAAGGTGGGTTAGGGGACCTTCACGGGCAGAAAATAAATGATGATCATTCATCAATGTTCCCAGTTGGTTTACATGCTATGTACACGCTGTTTACGACCACTGAAGCAAGGCGGCAGTACGCGCGACATTCTTTATCTGACACCTGGCTTTCGTGGAAATTTCATGGAAATTTCCACAAGCCATGATATCAAGTTTCCACACTGCTTGAGGTCGTGCTTTTTTTTATTCTTCATTACGAACATCAATTTGTTCAACTTGAAAAGTGTAGATAATTTGCTTTGAGGACGTGTTTCTTTCTTTTTTTTTTTCATTGCAGCATCGGTAACATTTTGTTTTGTTCATCGTCCCTGCATGGCAGGGGTTCATGGGAGGAGAACGATAGGAATGACTGGGGAGAAAATAAACTGAAAGAAGGAAGCATCTTTTGAGCGAGCTGTCTTTGTTTTTCTCTACACCAGCATCAGTTATCGCCACCAAGATTCATTTTTTTTTTTCGTTACTCCGACAGATTAATGATAAAATGATGCTAGATTCTTTATTCTGAAGGTTCGTTAATCCAAAAATGATTAAGAAAAAATGTCCGTTCATTTCACGACGAAATCAGTTTTGTTACTTCGAACGTTCTGCCAGTGAAATTTCGGAATAAAACGACGGTACAAAACAGCGTGTTTTCGTACTCTAAGGGTCTGTTATTCCGACAGAAGTAGTAATGATGAAATAATAAATTGTAGATTCTTTATTCTGAAGGTTTGTTAACCGAAAATTGAATAAAGAAAAATGTCCGTAAATTTCAAAACGAAATCAGTGCGTCATTTCAAACGTTTTGCCAGTGAAATTTTGGAATAAAACGACTGCCCCAAAACAGTTGCAGTTTTCTTACTCTGAGGGTTCGTTACTCCGACAGATTAATGATAAAATATTGCTAGATTCCCTATTCTGAAGGTTCGTTAATCCAAAAAATGATTAAGAAAAAATGTCCGTTCATTTCACAACGAAATCAGTTTTGTTATTTCGAACGTTTCTGTCAGTGAAATTTCGGAATAAAACGACGGCACAAAACAGCGTGTTTTCGTACTCTATAAGGGTCTGTTATTCCGACAGAAGTAGTAATGATGAAATAACAATAGATTCTTTATTCTGAAGGTTCGTTAACCGAAAATTGAATAAAGAAAAAAATAAAATGTCCGTAAATTTCAAAACGAAATCAGTGCGTCATTTCGAACGTTTTGCCAGTGAAATTTGGAATAAAACTGCCCCAAAAACAGTTGCACTTTTCTTACTCTTAGGGTTCGTTACTCCGACAGATTAATGAAAAAATAATGCTATATTCCTTATTCTGAAGGTTCGTTGATCCAAAAATGATTTTAAAAAATGTCCGTTCATTTCACAACGAAATCAGTTTTGTTATTTCGAACGTTTCCGTCAGTGAAATTTCAGAAATAAACGACGGCCCCAAAACGGTTACAGTTTTCTTTTACTCTGAAGGTTCGTTACTGCGAAAGAATAATGATATAATACTTTAGATTCTTAATTCTGAACGATCGTTAATCGGAAAACGATAAAGAAGAAATGAAAACGGTTACAGTTTTCTTACCCTCAGGGTTCGTTACTCCGAAAGAATAATGGCAAAATAATACTCTACATTCTTAATTCTGAATGATCGTTAATAGAAAAATTATAAAGGAGAAAATATTCGTTTATATCCAAACGAAATCAGTTTTGTTATTTCGAATGTTCTGCCAGTATAATTTCGGAATACAACAACGGCCCCAAAAGGGTGTTTTCTTATTCAGAAGGTTTGTTATTCTGAATAACGACGATAGATGATAGATTCCTTTCTGAAGGTTCGTTGATCGGAAAATAATAAAGAAAAAATGCTTGTTAATCTTCGAACGAAATCAGTTTTATTTTGAACATTCATCTGTAGTACCGACCTTTGGTGTTGTTGTTGTTTTCGATTACAAACCTTCGAAGTACTCAGTAATGAATCGTTTCATTTTATGATTAAACAAACCTTCGGAATAATGACCATCATTACATTTTTGTATGATATCTCTTTGATGTCACGGCCAAACTACCGCAGTATACCCAGAAAGGAAAGTGCAACAATGTCCCGAAAGTTCTCGATCGCTTCTCGCGCATCTGCATGCAATAGGCCTACCACGTGGTCGAGCAGACGGCGAGAAAGCAACACGTCGCGCGTTGTTGCGATGCAGAGGCGGGTAATTATTGCAACAGTGAAACAGGAAAGGCCTAAAAGAATTCGGAACCTCCACCACCGGCACCTACTTCTCTTTCATTTATTATTTAGGAACTGCCGCTAACAAAAGGTATGGAGTTTCTGCATTGTTTCTGTGAGAATATGCCCCTCACAACGTTCATTACATCTCCGTGAAAATGTCGCATTTAGTGGCATTTTAGCGGCGATTTATCTGTGTTGTATTGAGCATTAGCGAAGGCTTCTGCGCTTCGCGCGGGAGGGGGAACCCCCCTCCCGTACCCACCCCCAGAACAGCGCGCATAAATGCCGACAAGCGTGAAGAAAGTCCTGACGAGAACCCTGCTCCACTTTGATGGAATTGCTACTCAGTGGAATGGGCACAGACGGGTGGAAAATGTAATAAAATAGATAATAATAATAATATGAAATATTTATATAGCACTTAATACATGTTCTGAAGGGCTTTACATTATCAAAACAAACAAACACACACATAAATCAGCTTCAAATACAAATACTCAAATATACATAATCATCAGTTCTGTTCTAGAAATGGAGGTGGAGGACTGAATATGAGTAGGAAGGTAGTTCCAAAGAAGGGGGGGGGGCACAAACAGAGAAAGCGCAGTCACCATAACGGTTGTGGGTGCGATGGCCAAGTTTGAGCTGAGCTGTGGATGATGATCTGATGTAATAGTAATAATAATAATGATAATAATAATAACAATAATAAAATAATAATAATAATAGTGATAATGATGCTGATGATAATAACAATAGTGATATTATGTCATATAATCACATGAACCTGAAACATCAGAGTGCTGAAAGTTGCTTAATAGGCATGTCTTCATCAGCCCGAAGTTTCAAAATAGCGCGCTATCTTGCGGTTACCAAACTAGTCCGATGTCAAAATAGCGCGCTATCTGTGTAGTGAAGACGCAGATAGCGCGCTATTTGATCGGGAAAATTTCCCCCAAAATCTCGGTCTAGTTCGTCAACTAGAGCGCTAATTCGTGAAATAGCGCGCTATCTTGGGTGCGTCTCCATCAGCCCGAAATTTTCTCGATCCCTCCACGCTTCTGGTTAGCCAGCTGGCAATAGAAAACGCATGTACGAGCTAGTAATTGTGTATAGTACATTACCCCCACGCACGGTGTATTCATCCAGGATCACATAATATATATACATGTAGGCCTACTGTTGCTGACATCTACCAGGGAGGTGATTTCTCTCACCTCCCTGATAAAACTCAGTGCCGTGCATGCTAGCTGTTTTTTGTAAACTTCTTCTTAGTCCACTCTACCTTAGCTGAAGATTCTTGCAGATTGTGTGTATTTTTGATTTGTTTAAACATTGCAATTTGTTAACTTCATATAAGATGCCTCACTGGACAAAAGAGTAGCGTTATTAATATCCCTTTGGAGAGAATTTGCTGTACCACTCACCTCCCTGGTTGTAGAATCGTACATACGGTGATATAGGAGATTTTGAGCAGGGAAATCCACTTTCGAACCGCGAGCTAGGCAGAGTGATATTGCAAAGTACGCATGCGTTAATTTCGGACTAATTTCCCGAAGCAGGCTATTCGAGCTGATGAAGACGCACATTCGCTGTATCGGGCTATTTACTAAGACCGCAAAATGTCCCGCTAGTTTGAACTTCGGGCTGATGAAGACATGCCTACTGTATACTGTCTACGGAGAGAATGGACCCCAGTTCATGCCTGAGTTAGGTGAGTCCACATCTCTTTAATCTCACTTGATAACAGTGATGGATATAAAGGCTGTAAAAGAAAATTCATTTAATGGTGGATACGAGTCTGATTCTATGAACCGACTCTCACCCGTAAGAAGAGACGTGGATATTCAGGCATCTCCTGGACGTAACCAAAACATTGGCCATGATCAACATGAGGAAATGATTGACAATGTACGGGGACAAAAGTGGAGTAGAACAACCAACAAAGTTGTAATGAAGTGTGTACTTCAAAAGTGATCGATCCAAGAAAGAGAGTTTATTGACAGCACATGAAGTGCTTTTGGGACGATGAAGAAATGTAAACTTGCAATATCAGAACAGAGATTAGCTAATCAAGTCAGAGCTATAAGAGTAAATTGATGGTTCTCTGAAGTCGAGTTGCAGGAGATAAAGAGAGAGGTGGAGCAGAGAAATACAGATGACGATGCATTGCAGAATATTAGACCAATGAACGATAACTGTACACCAAATACCACGCTCCACCCTGGTAACGAGGACAAAGAACAAATGGGGGAAGCATCATGAATTGAATTCGAACTCTCTGAAGAAAAAACAATAATAAAGTCAAGAATATTGGAATATATGACGGATTCCCAAAGAGGAAAGCTGTCCGCCCTAAATTCAGTAGACAAACGCAAGCTGATGGAACATGTTAGGGATGTTAATGAAGTATTGGACACCATCGATACCCCATGAATAACAAACACAAACACTCTACTTTATGCTGCAGCCAAAGTTGTAACTGAAGACCTTGGGTTTAAAGTACATTCTAAGCAGAAAGTTAATAAAACTGAGACATGGTGGAAAAGATGACTGGAGGGGTAAATAACAGAGATGAGGGCTGTCATAGTAAACTAACTGAGAGCAAAAAGAGGCGCAGTAAGAAAATCAGAGGACTATCTCAAATTGAGAAAAGGTTCAATGTAAAAGAAAAAGGGAGGACTGTCAACATTGAAAAGCTCAAGCACTGTGTAATGGCAAAGGCTGCAAAGGTAGAAAGATGTCGGCAACGTGTAACACAATTCAGACAGAACAAGCTCTTCAAGATGAACCAGAAGAGACTATATGAGGAATTGCGTGGCAATAGAAATCACCAGGAGGAACATCCAGACCCAGTTGAATGTCAGCAATGCTGGGGTAAGATTTGGGGTAATCCAGTTGAACACAACACGGATGCACAATGGCTAACAGATGTCAGGAGACAGCCCCAACATGTCGAGAAACAAGAAAACATCTTCATTGATACACAAAAAGTGAAGAAACAATTGAGCAAAATGCTGCAGTCCCTGCGAGAATAGCCAAACAACTACAGCTTGCCCTAGAGAGCGGGGAGGTTCCCCACTGGATGACCACAGGCAGGACGGTCCTCATCATGAAGGACAAATCAGTCAGACCGCAGCACGTATGCTAATGAGCCGATCCGGCAAGATTTATTCAGAATCTCGTTGACGATCTTTGCGTTCCGAAGGTGTCTCGTGCGTGCGAGATTTTGCGAGAGTTTGACAGGGCTACGGTTTTCACAGTGCAGCGACTTGTACATACATTCATCATGGCTACAAGTCACGGTAATTTGTTCCCCAAACTTTGATCTTTATTTTGATACCAAATTTGCAAATAATATCGGTTCTTATCATGACATTATAATCAGTTGAATTTAGGTAAATTTCACCTGCTTTTCACGGGGGATTTTGTCATCTAAAGTTTGTTTTTGGTTCCTGACTGTTGTGTCTGATTTTTTTTTTTTTTTTCGTAGAGAAGAAACTTAGATGCATGCTCATCATATATTGGAGCCAAGGAGATGCAAGCATGTTTTATACTAGTTTTTCCGTTATGAAATGTCTGTAACATTCACTCCTAAACCGGAAGTATGCTCCACACAAAGTGTACAGTGCGAAGGAGTGTAATTTCGGCGACTGGCGCGCGCTGGACCAAGCTTCTAGTCTGTCGTACACGCGTACCACGTATAGAAAATCATGTGTTGTTAGGGCTGCTAGTCTGTGAACTGTCTGTGCTGTGGAGAGTAGACTGCTCATCAGCGTGTCGCACGTCAATTACGTTACCATAATGACTAATGTATCGTTTTAACAATGTTACTACAATGTGTTGTAATAATGATTGTGAAGATAAAGCCTACTAGTAATTAGAACAACGTCTTACTAGCAAAATGGCGATCAGACGGTGCAATTGGCACAGCATTTTGATCTTTTTAGGCCAGGCACAGTGTCACAAATGTACACACAAGTAGATATGTACATGTATGATGTACTATATGCATGGTTGTTTTAATGTGTATGTACACAAGGGGACCAGATTAATGGAGAACATTCTATTTGGTATCTATTTAGTACATACAGGCTGACCAGATCAGTGGAGAATCTTCTAGGTGGTATACAATGTAACTACAGTACATTCATGTGACAGGAAACACATTATAGCTCACTCAATCTAGAATGATTTCACCCATTCCAGAATGTTCTGGGAAGTGCTTACATAATTTGGCTGAGTGAGGCACTGTCCCTGTAGCCAAATGTGATTGGTAGTTATTCTTGGCAATTATGTTATGCACATAGTTAGGCAGTGAGTCATCCAGGATTCCTGGAACTTGGACTTGCTAGAATATTCAAGTGTGTAGCCCCAGGTTGGAGAAAATTACAGAATGTACTAGAAAGGGGTGATGGATAGTATATCAGCCGGAGAAATTCCGAGGTAGGCAGAGTACCCAACACCTCTGCTATGAGAGTTACGTCACTTCTGGCTCTGAAGTGACTTGTTATAGTCAGTCCTGTGTTACCTGCTGACCTGCTATACAAACTGTGTTTGTGGAGATAAGGCCTGGGAGACATTTTGCCTGCAGAGAATTAATTTGCCTACGTTGGAGATAGACTCCATATTTTAATGTCAACGGACATTGCTACGGCAAAGCTGTGACGGGCTGGATTCCTAGCTGGACAATATAAAGTGAATCATCATTCAATGCCTCGACTGGACATGGTCGTTATAACATTGGATTCTGCACATTTCGCTGTGAACATTATACCGTGGACATATATCGTGGATTTTACCCCGGATCTACAACATGGATTAAGGCAACCTGTGCCTCTGGATTAACGTCGGAGGAATCATTCATCGGTACATCAAGGATCATTCATCTGTGCATCGAACATCGTATCCTGGATCCTACCAGGGAACTGTAGGGACAGTGTGATTTTGATCGTAACAAAATATGTAAGTGATTCCATTACCGATTTGTAATTGTTTCTATTGATCATTATTGTACTGATGTGAAACCGATTACCAGTCTGTACCCACAATATCACTGTTAATAAACCGCCTGAACATTAGTTGTTTCTTTTGTGCGATCATTCTCAGAGTGATTTTGGTGGTAACAAAGTTGGGGGCTTGTGTCCGGGAAGTGAATTTAAAGCCAAAACTTAGAATTTGGAACGTTGCGGAATCCAGAATATTGGTACAGACAAAATACCAGTGAGTTGATTGTTCAATTGTATATTGTGTGTAATACATTGTGACAATGTCAATCAGTACAATGGATGTTCAGGCATTTGTTCAGAGGGCAGATTTGTCCCTTAAAGATTTGCAAAGGTTACGCAAATGTGATTTGACTGCTATTGCACAGCATTTAAGTGTAGATGTTCCACAAGGTGTAAGAAAGGCAGAGATTCTTGACTTGGTAGCTGGTCACATGGAGCTCATAAAACTAGGAATTTGGAACGTTCCGGAATCCAGAATATTGGTACAGACAAAATACCAGTGAGTTGATTGTTCAATTGTATATTGTGTGTAATACATTGTGACAATGTCAATCAGTACAATGGATGTTCAGGCATTTGTTCAGAGGACAGATTTGTCCCTTAAAGATTTGCAAAGGTTACGCAAATGTGATTTGACTGCTATTGCACAGCATTTAAGTGTAGATGTTCCACAAGGTGTAAGAAAGGCAGAGATTCTTGACTTGGTAGCTGGTCACATGGAGCTCAAAGAAGAAATGATACTCCAGATGAAGCTCAAATTTCAGATCAAACACGGCTTGAGCTTGCAAAATTGGAAATTGAGAAAGAGAAGATGAGATTAGAGAGGGAGAAAGAACAAAAAGAACTGGAAATGAAGAAACTTGAAATTGAAGAGAAGAAAATGGAGCAACAATTGAAATTACGTGAGATGGAATTGGCTCATGCACAAACTGTTGGAAATCATGAAAGGGCCCCCTCTGAATTTGATTTGGCCAAGAACATTCGATTGGTGCCAAAATTCGAAGAAAACAGAGTTGATGCGTATTTTGTGTCATTTGAGAAGGTGGTTGACAGTTTGAACTGGCCACAGGAATTTTGGCCCATGCTCCTTCAAAGTGTGTTTGTCGGCAAAGCAGCTGATGTGTACTCATCTCTCTCAAAAGAGCAATCACGTGACTATGCTACAGTCAAGAAAGCAGTGTTGAATGCTTATGAGTTGGTGCCAGAGGCGTACAGACACAAGTTCAGAAATTCGTACTGCAAACCAGGCCAGACACATGTTGAGTTTGCTCGTGAAAAAGAAATGATGTTCGATAGGTGGTACAGATCCCTGAAAGTGGATCAGGATTTTGATAACCTACGTGAGGTTGTTCTCTTGGAAGAATTCAAAAAGAGTGTTGCTTTCAGTGTGAGGTTGCATTTGGATGATCACAAAGTGACAAGTTTGCATAAAGCAGCCTTGATGGCTGATGGGTATGAGCTGACCCACAGAAATGACAACAGACCACCTTTCAGGAATTTCTCTGGAAATAACAGAGACAAAAATCAGTCGAGCAATCCAAAGAATGCTAGTCCTGAAAAAGGCAGTGTAAGTTCTGAAACTTCATCGGCAACAAAGCCTCAATCTGACAAAGGGTCCAGTACAAGTGCAAATGTCATCAAATGTTTTCATTGTAACAAGACAGGGCACGTAAAGTCACAGTGTTGGAAGTTGCAAAACAAAACAAAGAAGGACATGGCATTTGTCATGTCAAAAAGTGTCCTACCCGAAAACAGTGTCCCGTTCAGTGAAACACAGGCCATTGAAAGTCGATCTCCCAAATCCAAAGATAGGACTAGGCAGGTGGATGAAAGCTATCGTAGCTTTTTGTTTGATAATGAGGTGACCCCATGTACTTCTGGTGAGGCAGGTGAGGCAGGTAAACCAGTAGTCATCCTGTGGGATACGGGGGCCTCTCAGTCGTTGATGGTGGATGGTGGTATGACTTTTCCACCAGATAGTGCAGTGAATGCAAAAGTCTTGATTCAGACTGTTGATGGCAGTTATATGTCAGTTCCACTGTATAGAGTGGATTTGAAATGTGACCTAGTTTCTGGTCCTGTGACTGTTGGAGTTGTTCCTGAGTTGCCCATGGCAGGGATTGATTTCCTGTTGGGGAATGACTTGGCTGGGGATAAGGTGGTTGCATCTCCAGTTGTTTCGGATAAACCAGTGGTGGTTGCTGAAACTGAGCAGTTGCAGGAGGAGTTTCCTGGGATTTTCCCAGATTGTGTTGTGACTAGGTCTCAGGCTCGTAGAGCTGTTCAAGATGATGCGGATTCTGTTGATGTGGAGGAGAATTCCGGTGTTTGGTTGGCAGAAACCTTTTTCAAGGATTTGAATGATGGGGTTGCTGTATTAGGCTCCGAGGCTAACAGTGATGGGCTGTTTAACAAGTCTTCCTTGGTTGAAGCACAGCAGGCAGACTCTGAGTTGAAAGGCTTGTCTCAGACGGCATGTTCTGAGGCTGAGGCTGAAAAGGTCCCTGAATGCTATTATGTCAAAGATGGCATTTTGATGAGGAAGTGGAGACCTCCCCATAGACCAGCTGATGAGGATTGGACGGTGGTCCATCAAGTTGTTGTCCCTCCCTGTTACCGCGGTGAGATCTCGAGGATTGCTCACGAGTTACCTGTTGGCGGCCATTTAGGCGTCAGAAAGACAAAGGATCGGATCATGAGGCATTTCTATTGGCCAGGGTTGAATGTGGATGTGGCTGAGTTTTGCAAGACTTGTCACACATGTCAGGTGGCTGGTAAACCACGGCATTCAGTGAAGCTGGCGCCATTGATTTCGATACCTGCGTTTGAAGAACCATTCAGTCGGGTTCTAGTCGACTGTGTTGGACCTTTGCCTAGGACTAGGTCGGGTCATAAGTACCTCTTGACAATCATGGATATGTCTACACGGTTTCCAGAGGCTATCCCATTGCGAAATATCACTGCCAAGACTGTGGTAGATGCTCTAGTGCAGTTTTTCACTAGGTATGGGTTGCCCAAGTGCAGTGCAGTCTGACCAAGGGTCAAATTTCATGTCAGGCATATTTCAAGAGGTGATGTATCGTTTGGGTGTGAAGCAGTTGAAGTCGTCAGCTTATAATCCCCAATCCCAAGGTGCATTGGAGCGCTACCACCAGACCCTAAAGACAATGATTAGGGCGTTCTGTGAGGAGTATCCCGAGGATTGGGATAAAGGCATCCCTTTCCTGCTGTTCGCAACGAGGGACTCCCCAAATGAGTCGACGGGTTTCAGCCCATTTGAGTTGGTGTACAGTCATGAAGTTAGGAGCCCACTGAAGCTCATCAAAGAGAAGTTCATGACTGAGGATGATGAGGTCCACCTACTTGACTATGTGTCAAAGTTTCGTGAAAGGCTTTCAAAGGCTTGTGAGGTAGCTAGGGAACACCTGAAAGTGTCACAAGACTCAATGAAGAGAAAGGCAGACAAAAATGCCAAAGCCCGAACCTTCAAACCAGGTGACAAAGTTCTTGTACTGCTGCCCATACAAGGTGAACCACTGAAAGCCAAGTTCAGTGGCCCATACTGTGTCAAAAAGAAACTCAATGATGTGAACTATGTGATCAGTACGCCAGACAGACGAAAAGATCAGAGGGTGTGTCATGTAAACATGCTGAAAGAGTACTATGAAAGAAAGGCTAGTCAGCCTGTAGGTGTAGCTCAGGTGGTAGAAGAGGAAGTAGATGAAGAGGGAGAAGCTCAAGATGAGAATGGAAGTGAGCCCTCTAGTGCCAGGTTGTCTAACTCAGAGATGTTAGGGAGAGTAGATGAGGCACTGAACTACCTACCTGAAAATCACAGGAAAGATGTGACCAGTCTGTTACATGAGTACAAAGAATTGTGTAAAGACAAACCAGGCTGCACCTCTCTGGCTGTACATGATGTTGATGTAGGAGATGCTGACCCTATCAAGCAAAACCCTTACAGACTAAACTCGAGCAAACTGCAAAAAGTAAGGGAAGAGGTTCAGTACATGCTAGACAATGACATAATAGAACCGAGTATCTAAAAGCAGTTGGAGCTCCCCAATTGTCATGGTGCCCAAACCGGATGGGTCTCAAAGATTCTGTATAGATTACCGAAAGGTAAATGCCGTGACAAAAACAGATTCTTTCCCCATTCCCAGACTAGAAGACTGCATTGACAGGGTCGGAAATTCTGCATATGTCAGTAAAACAGACCTTCTAAAGGGATACTGGCAAGTGCCCTTGACCGACAAAGCCAGGGAGATTTCTGCCTTTGCCACACCAGATGGCTTGTTCCAATGCAAAGTAATGCCATTCGGCATGAAAAATGCTCCGGCCACCTTCCAACGGCTGACAAACCAAGTCATTGCCGGACTTGACAACTGTGTAGTATACATTGATGACATCCTAGTGTGTAGTGACACGTGGGAAGAGCACATTACACACTTGCGGCAACTCTTTGATCGACTCAAGGAGGCCGGATTGGTGATTAATCTGGCAAAGAGTGAATTTGCAAAGGCCAAAGTGGTGTATCTCGGGCATGTAGTCAGTCAGGGACAGGTATAGCCAAGAGAAGTCAAGGTAGAAGCTATACTAGGCTTTCCCATCCCCCAATCCAAGAAGGAGTTGCTCAGATTTCTGGGCATGGCTGGTTTCTACAGGAAATTTGTACCGAATTTCAGCACTGTAGTCACCCCCCTAACAAAGTACACCTGGACTGATGAGTGTCAAAGAGCCTTCGAGAAACTAAAAGCAGTCCTTGCTAATGAGCCTGTTCTGGCAGCTCCTGACTTCCAAAAGCCATTCAAGGTGGCGATAGATGCTAGCGATGTAGGAGTGGGAGCAGTTTTGCTCCAAGAGGATGAAGAAGGCACTGAACGACCGGTTAGCTACTTTTCCAAAAAGTTGAACGCATACCAGAAAAAGTACTCCACAATCGAGAAGGAGGCTCTCAGTCTCATCCTTGACCTCCAGCAATATGAAGTGTACTTGACAAATAGCAAAGGGGAGATCACGGTCTATACTGACCACAACCCCTTGGTCTTTTTAGACCGGTTCAAAATGAAGAAGAACAGGTTGTTCAGATGGAGCATGATGACGCAGCCATATGCACTCAAAATCAAACATGTGGCAAGCAAAAATAATGTAATTGCTGACGCTCTGTCAAGAGTGTAACATGAAGAGAATATCAAAGGTGAAAAATTTTCACCGCATTTCACTTACAGTATATGTGTTTAGCATATCCATTAATGAATGCAAAACAGTTTGACATGATTGTATAAGCTTCGAAAATCCAAGCAATATCAATGTAACTGGTATCCATGAAAAGAGAACATGGAATTAATGCAGCTATTCAAGAGGCATGTGATAGTATGTGATTATTATTGCTTGACTTGGATTGTACCTCACATTCATTGTAAATAACAATGAGAAATTGTGAAGGTAAAAGAAATCCTTGCTATGGCAAGGCTTTCTTTTTCCCATGGGGGATGGTGTCACAAATGTACACACTAGTAGTTATGTACATGTACTGTATTCTGTATACGCTATAATTTTCGCGTACATAAATTTTCGCGAATTGCCGCTGTCACACATTTTCGCGAGTGGTTAAATTTGCGATTGGGGGACCAGAGAAAATATGAAGTGGCAAAGAAAGTGTGAATTTTCAACTTACAAGCAAATAAGAATGATACTAGTTATACACTGCATGAAAAAGACTTACCAAACTCTGAGAACTAGTAAGTTAGAATTCAACATTTTTGAAGTGGTTAAGTCCATCACGCTAGATTTCTGACGAGTGGTCCCCTTGCGATAATGGCTTGGCTCTCTACAGTATTCGTAAGTAGACGTGGACGTACGTAAACAAGCTTAGCCAGTATGGTCTGTTCGGTAAGCCGTGACATGGTATACTAGTACTGAAATGTTCGTATCATCAAGGCATGGGATTCATTTTGGAAGGTAACATTTTCGCGTGTTGTTAATTTCGCGAATAGCTCCCGACTCGCGAAATTCGCGAAAATAAAACCCCCGCGAAATATGTAGCGTATACAGTATGATGTACTATATGCATGGTTGTTTTAATGTGTATGTACACAGGGGGACCAGATTAATGGAGAACATTCTATTTGGTATCTATATAGTACATACAGGCTGACCAGATCAGTGGAGAATCTTCTAGGTGGTATACAATGTAACTACAGTACATTCATGTGACAGGAAACACATTATAGCTCACTCAATCTAGAATGATTTCACCCATTCCAGAATGTTCTGGGAAGTGCTTACATATTTGGCTGAGTGAGGCACTGTCCCTGTAGCCCACTGTGATTGGTAGTTATTCTTGGCAATTATGTTATGCACACAGTTAGGCAGTGAGTCATCCAGGATTCCTGGAACTTGGACTTGCTAGAATATTCAAGTGTGTAGCCCCAGGTTGGAGAAAATTACAGAATGTACTAGAAAGGGGTGAATGGATAGTATATAAGCCGGAGAAATTCCAAGGTGGGCAGAGTACCCAACACCTCTCCTCTGAGAGTTACGTCACTTCTGGCTCTGAAGCGACTTGTTATAGTCAGTCCTGTGTTACCTGCTGACCTGCTATACAAACTGTGTTTGTGGAGATAAGGCCTGGGAGACATTTTGCCTGCAGAGAATTAATTTGCCTACGTTGGAGATAGACTCCATATTTTAATGTCAACGGACATTGCTACGGCAAAGCTGTGACGGGCTGGATTCCTAGCTGGACAATATAAAGTGAATCATCATTCAATGCCTCGACTGGACGTGGTCGTTATAACGTTGGATTCTGCACATTTCGCTGTGAACATTACACCGTGGACATATATCGTGGATTTTACCCCGGATCTATACCGTGGATTAAGGCAACCTGTGCCTCTGGATTAACGTCGGAGGAATCATTCATCGGTGCATCAAGGATCATTCATCTGTGCATCGAACATCGTATCTAGACCCTACCAGGGAACTGTAGGGACAGTGTGATTTTGGTCGTAACAAAATATGTAAGTGATTCCATTACCGATTTGTAATTGTTTCTATTGATCATTATTGTACTGATGTGAAACCGATTACAGTTGAACCTCTCATATCCGGACAAGTCGGGACCAGAGCTCATCCGGATAAGGGATTTGGCCGGATACGGGAGACTCAATGCTTTATACATGTAGTACATGTACATGTACATACATGTACACATGTACTGACGTAGCCCATTATCACATGTAGTAATGTGTATACTGCAAACTTTTCATTGTTACACTCAGTAACAGACCACAAAATAGATGTTCGTGTTTGCAAGAATGAAATCATATTCTTTTATAAATTACCTAAATAATTACAGTACCTTGTATTAAGTAGATCTTGAAAATAAACAGTATGAGTCAACGAAACTATGCTTCAAAATTCGATCATCACAGCTCCGCAAAGTCGACTGTAGGTCGCCAGTGTTAGATTGACTATAAGCTCTAAATCGCCCAATGCGGCAGACTGCAGCAGTCCAGCTACATTATATACAACGTGCAACTAATACCGTACCGGGCCCAAGGTAAAAAGTGATAGCGCGCGCATTGCGATTGGGTTGCTCTCTTCCCCACACTCTCTCTTTGTGTGTGTACTGTGTGTGAACAATTTTTGAGTGTTCAATTATTCGTTGCTCATCAGCCAGCGACTCGAAACAATGCATGTCTATACTAGTCATATCAGCGGCTGTGTGTGGACCTATACAGGCTGTATGTGGCAATGCGATGTGAGAGGACTCGAGCGCATTGTTTGTCCATGTTCTTGCGATGATTTGGGGATGTTAAAATGTATGAAAGTAAGCAATTTGGAAGGAAATTTGATGTAATGTATGTTTAATGTTTGAAGTAATATGTAATTCATGTGTGTTTGTGTAGGAGTTCTCAAGGAGTTGGGAATCCCCCTTTCCTCCCGCAACAAGATTGCGTCCGTATAATAGAGAGATCCGGATAAAGGGAGGCCGGATAATAGAGGCTGAACTGTACCAGTCTGTACTCACAATATCACTGTTAATAAACCGCCTGAACATTAGTTGATTGTTTCTTTTGTGCGATCATTCTCAGAGTGATTTTGGTCGTAACAGCAGGCTAGGTACAATTTCTGCATTACTGCAGTCAAAGTCAAAGCTAACTATACTGACACTGTACTACCTTTTTTTTCTTTACAGCTGTAATGGCAATTATGTCAAAATTTAAACCCATGCACACCAGTGGTAGTGCAGTGATGTCATGACAATATCAGATGCATATAGTCCTTGAAAATTAAACCCATCATCCAATACTGTGGATAGAAATATATGTGTGTTTTTGTAAGCTACATAGTGTTATGGATACATGTGCATTGTACTATCATTTCTGGGCACTTTATTGTTCCGCGGAGGAATATGTAAATAAAGAGTTCAACAAGATGACCGAGATCGACCAAACACCTTGTTTGAGAGTCTGGGTATTTTTGGTGGTTATGATGGTTCGTTAGGCCAAGTTAACGTCCGTAACAAATTGGGGGTACGTCATGAGAGTTCGGCAGGGTTTCTGCGGACTTGGGTGATTTGGTCGGGCTTGAAATGATCCCAGGAGTGTTTTTTCTTTCTCGCTTGGCCGATGAATTTCGGTGAGTAGCCTGGTATAGCGCTCTATGCTATTTCGTGGACATAGGCGATACAGTTTACGTCGCGTCACGCAACTATAAGTACAGTACTGTATGTGGATCGCATCGTGATTGTTACAGTGTACTGTATGTGAAGGTGTTCCGATTTGAGAAAGCATGGTGCGTTTATTGCGTAGTGTGTGTGCTACGGTGGTGTGTGCACGCAGATTGACGCGGAGTAATATGTGACCCGCTACAACAAAATGATCCTAAAGTCGGGTGAGGTCGATTATTTGAAAATTGCATGACAAAATTCCCTAATCTTTCTGCTTTAAATTGATATATAACAATAATTACAAAAATAATCGGCTGCGGAGATATCGATGTTTAACCCGTTGAGGACGGACTGATTTTGCTACAACACGCATTTCCCATAGACACCTGCCCGAGTATACTCGGGACTCGTCCTCAACGGGTTAAAAGAGAGCATGTCGAGACGTATGGGAAATCACTGTTTCGAGAAAAGCGCCCTAAAAGTTTTCCTTGCGACGCAATCGCGATCAAGGGACACGCTAGTAGATTTTCACCTCCGGACAATAGAAGGTAAACCCTAGCAACCCCCGAAATGCTCATTCAAGCACAGCGTCGGCGGTCTCCTCACCGACCAATCAGTGACCAGGATGCCAGGAGAAGCGGTTGGGCATAGCGCACCCCGCCCGCACGCACCAGTCGACTGGGCAGTGTGCGAGCTTCACGCTTCGGTTAGCGGCAAGCAGCAAACTGACCAATGAGATCACTCCGGTCGTTGTTATGGGCGGAGCCTATCTATGGCGCTCAATCCAAATTTTCGAACCGGTTTCTGCTTCGTTGAAACGCCAAAAACATGGCCCAGAAAAACGCTATTTTTTGTACTTTCCTTTCATCATTTTGCTTCAAAATTTCGACAGATGATAGAAGACATGTCAGACTCCAATAATATGTCAAAATCAGAAAATCGTAAGTTTTGACAAATTATGATGCTCTGACTTCAAACTCGATTTTCACGGCTTCGACCGAGCGCGACTTTAGGACCTTTTTGTTGTAGCGGGTCACATATGTTATACATTTTGATGTAAATTGGTCGTCTCTCTGTGTCTGCGTGAGGGAAGCTCATGGTCGTATTTCTTTCGAGATCGAAAGGGTTAAAATTTGGCACGTGCGTAGTGTTGTACGCTGCGTGTGTGTAGTGTCTGTGCGTGGAAACGTTGGTCAAACGTTGGTCCCGTACGTGGTGGTTCGTGTGTGGTTCAGCACACGGGTGATTCCACGGCGGTTTGTATGTGGTTCAGCACACGGGTGATTCCACGGCGGTTTGTATGTGGTTCAGCATACGGGTGATTCCACGGAGGTTTGTATGTGGTTCAGTATACAGGTGATTTCACGGTGGTTCATGTGTGGAATTAGCACACGGGTGATCATGATTTCACGGTGGTTCGTGTGTGGTTTAGCACACGGGTTATTCCACGGTGGTTTGTGTGTGGTTTAGCACACGGGTTATTCCAAGTCGGTTCGAATGTGATTTAGCATACGGGTTATTCCCAGTCGGGTCGTGTGTGGTATAGCATACGGGTTATTGTTTATAGTGTGACTGGTTTTCTTCAGTTGAAAAGAGTTTTTACAGCTGGCTGGCTGGTGATAGTCAGGTTTTCTTGTAGCACTACTAATTGTACATTACTGGTGCAAAATGGAGAATGATCAAGAGTTTTCCATTGAGAAGTTTGTGGATTCACCCACAGTTAAGGAGTTGCTAACCTTGAAAAAGGTTGATTTGTTGCATGTTGCAGAAAACTACAAGGTTCCTGCTGTGAAGAGCACAATGAAAAAGTCAGAGGGATTACACAGCACACAATCAAATTTCTTGTAGATGAAGTATTTCCCCTCTAGGCATTGCGTAGCATATCAGGTAGTCCCACTGGTGATGTGCAAGGGAGTGTAGTTAGAAGTACGTCTGAAAGAGCTTGAACTTGAGAAAGCGAGAATTGAGTTAGAGAGAGGAGAGGGTTTCTCTAGAAAGGGCTCATCAAGTCGGTGAGAGAGAGTGTGGTGTAAGCGTCAGTGGTGGGATTTTGACATCGCCAAAAATGTCAGAATGGTCCCAGAGTTTGATGAAGGAGATGTAGATAGATATTTCCTGCATTTCGAGCAAGTGGCGGATAGCATGGAGTGGCCGAAAGAAAAATGGCCTCATCTTTTGCAGACTAAGTTAAAGGGAAAAGCACGTGATGCTGGAATTATGCTTCACTGTCGCGCGAAGAAGCTCAGGATTATGCAACAGTAAAAAGGGCAATTCTGAACGCGTACGCCTTGGTTCCTGAAGCATACAGACAAAAATTCAGGAATAGTAGAAAACAAGAGTCACAGTCATTCAGAGAATGTGCAAAAGTGAAGGAAATTGCCTTCAATTGTTGGCTACAATCAGTAGGCGTGGCTACTGTTGAAGACTTGCGGGAACTTGTGCTACTAGAGGAGGTCGCTACCTCAAGAGGTGCGTACACATATTGGGGAACAAAAGGTGAAAACTTTGTTGGTACCTAGTACAATGGCTGATGAGTATATTTTGTCCCATAGTCATGGAAATACGTACATAGGAAGCAAATATGCAGCTCCTAATCGTCTAAGTGTTGGCAAGACAAATTCTAGCAGTAAGACAGAGGTGAAAGCTGGTCTAGTGGTAGAAAATGAGACTGACAAGAAAGGTAGGAACACTGAGAAGCCTATTGTGTGTTTCCATTGGAGGCAACCAGGGCATGTGAAGTCTACTTGTCCCGTTCTGAACAAGAAAAAAAAAGGAAAAAAGACAAAGAAAAGAAGTCTCATCCCAATGGATTGGTGAGTCGTTCAGTGGAATTGACAGGTGATTGGTGTGAACAAGTTCAGAGTGTGTTGATTAAGTCAGCTGATAAAGACAAGATTAAGTCTCAGTATGAACCATTCACTTCTGTGGGCTATGTGTCATTGGTAGGGTGTGATGAAGCCAGAAAGGTTACCATCCTGCGAGATACTGGTGCATCCCAGTCATTGATTCTTGACAGTGTTTTACCTTTTGGGCAGACATCGTCCACAGGAACAAGTGTACTGTTTCAAGGAGTAGAAGGAGGTTACGTTGAGGCCCCTCTTCACACAGTCGATTTGCAGTCAGGCCTAGTTTCAGGAAGGGTGAGCCTTGGTGTTAGGAAGTCTAAAGGGATCACTTCCTATGGATGGTGTAGCATTGATATTAGGCAATGATCTTGCAGGAGACAAAGTGACTATTCCAGTGGTCAGTGCAGTCCCTTTGGATAAAGAAGGAAATGAGACAGCTGCATTGGTTCAGGAATTCCCTGAAGTTTTCCCAGCTTGTGTAGTTACACGTTCAATGTCTAGAAAATCAGAGGAGTTTGAAATGAAGTCTAGTCCAGAGGATATCAGTCTAGAAGGGAGTTTCGTCTGTTGGTTGGATGATGTAGAAGTAAGCAAAACCACGGCATCAAAATCACGTCAGATAGGGGATGAGTCTCAGCCTGTAGATGAAACTGAGATTAGGTTGAACAAGAGCTCTTTGATTGATGCACAGAAGAATGATCCACAGTTGGTAGCATTGTGTGATAGTGCTCTTGCTGAAGAAGAAGCACTGAGTGAAAGGACTTGCTACTATATGAAAGGAGATGTGTTGATGAGGAAGTGGATGCCAGTTGACTCTTCTAGTGATGAAGAATGGCGAGAAGTTCACCAAATGGTCATTCCAAGAGTATTTCGTAAACATATCTTGAGTGTGTCGCATGAGTCAGCTCTTGGTGGTCATCTTGGAGTCAATAAGACAGTTGACAAGATTTTGAAACATTTCTTTTGGCCTGGCTTGAGACGGGATGTTTCAGACTTCTGTAGGACTTGCCATGTTTGTCAGATGGTGGGAAAACCTAATCAGAAAATTCCTCCTGCTCCCCTAAAGCCCATACCAGCATTTGATGAGCCGTTTAGCACAGTTATCATAGACTGTGTTGGTCCTTTGCCAAAGACAAAGGCTGGACATGAGTACTTGCTCACTATGATGTGCGCTTCTACGAGATTTCCAGAAGCTGTGCCACTTCAGCGTATTACTGCACAGAACGTTAGCAAGGCGTTAGTGAAGTTCTTCACAACGGCTGGCTTGCCAAAGGTGGTGCAAATCAGACCAGGGTTCCAACTTCACTTCAAAGATATTTCAGCAAGTGATGCGTGAGTTGGGTATCAAATGTGTTACCTCAATGAAGGCTTGCCATTGTTGCTTTTCTTGGTGCAAGAGTCTGTGCAAGAGTCCTTAGGATTTAGTCCCTTTGAGTTAGTGTTTGGACACGAGATTCGTGGTCCATTGAAGGTCTTGAGAGAGAAGCTGTTGGGTGAGGATGAGTCACCTGGTTTGTTGAACTATGTGACCATGTTCCGTGGTAGGCTGACTCGTGCATGCGAATTTGCAGCTGAACATTTGAGAAACAGTCAAAAGAACATGAAACAGTTGTTTGATAAAGAGGTCCAGGGAAAGGATGTTCATTCCTGGTGAAAAGGTATTGATACTGTTGCCCATTCCTGGTAATCCTCTGTGTGCTCGCTTCTCTGGTCCCTA
Source organism: Diadema setosum (assembly GCF_964275005.1). Classification (NCBI taxonomy): domain Eukaryota; kingdom Metazoa; phylum Echinodermata; class Echinoidea; order Diadematoida; family Diadematidae; genus Diadema; species Diadema setosum. The sequence goes on from NC_092697.1 coordinate 22,079,561, forward strand.
TGTCGTGGAGGAGAGATTGAGTGATGTGAATTACATCATGCAGACTCCAGACAGGAAGAAAAAGAAACGGTTGTGTCACATCAACATGTTGAAGAAGTATGATGAAAGAAGTGCAGGTGAAAGTGTGAAGCCAGTCATGTATGTGGTAGGAGCAGTCCAAGATGTCCCTGTTCCCAAGATTAGGAAGGAGCTGATGAGATTCATCGGCATGGCCGGATACTACCGTCGCTTCTGCCATAATTTCTTGGATGTTGTGGCACCCTTGACTGATCTCCTGCGGAAGAATGTGAAGTTCCAGTGGTCAGCAGCATGCCAGTCTGCCTTCGACCAAGTGAAGGCAATCCTGTCGAGTGGTCCTGTATTGGCAGCGCCGGACTTCAAGAAAGGCTTCAGCCTAGCTGTCGATGCCAGCGATGTCGGAGCAGGCGCCGTGTTGATGCAATCTGATGACAATGGAGTGGACAGACCGGTCTGCTACTTCTCAAAGAAGTTCAACGCACACCAGCGGAAGTATTCTACGGTTGAGAAGGAGACCCTAGCGTTAATTCTTTTGCTCAGCCATATTGAAGTCTACGTGGGCAGCAAAACTCAACCAATTGTTGTGTGGACTGATCATAACCCACTGACATTCGTCAACAGAATGAGAAACAAAAACCAGGGACTAATGCGATGGAGTTTAATCCTACAGGAGTATAACCTTGACATTAAGCACATTCGCGGAAAAGAAAACATTGTTGCGGACACACTTTCCCGTGCTTAATTGAGACATCTCAATATTTTGTCATGTTGCCAGATGCAACATTTGTGCAAATGTATTTTATGTTTGTAACACTTTCAACAGGTGTAATTTTGTTTTGCAAGTACACAGGACAGTGTGTGTACATCATGTATATGTACATGTATGCATCTTGCATACACTATAATTGTGATGTCAACAGCATGAATGGCACTTTGAATGTGTAAATAACAACATGGAAGTATCTTCAGACATGTTTGTGTTAATAAGGGAACACAGCAAGCTATATTTGTTCTTTGAGTCACTCTCCAAAAGAAGACATTATGAAGGCTGTTGTAAGTTACGCTAGCCATCAACAGTTGTCAAGAATGTGAGTTGTTGGTAAAATGATTTCAAACAGGTAGTGTTGCTGTTTGTATAGAGAATGTGGTGTATCAAGTAATGTAGGTACAGTTCAGGTACTTGAAGTTTCATACTTGTACATGTACAGGTATCGGCTAAATTTATTGTAATATATTATATCCTAAGTTTATTGGATATTGTCTTTTGGATTTAATTAGCATGTATACTGTATTAGGTACAGAAATTATGTAGTTATACATGTACATGTAGCATTTGCTCATTGTTATAGCTCAATAATTGCCTTGGAAAAGGTGTCTAGTATTTCACAGTTGATCCAACATACCAACAGGCATATATTTAAGCTGACTGTGTTATACCGGGATGTATACAGGTATACACTCACTTATTAAGCTTGGTGTACACACAGGTTATCATCAAGGATATCTCGATGTAGGGCAATTTGTCAATCAGTTGCAATGAAAACATCTCGACGGAAGAACTTCATAAATTTGAATAACAAAGCAGTACCCGCTGCATGCTATAAGGATTAGAACCAACACTTGCTGTCGGGCGAAAGCTCGGTGGTCTAGTGGAGATGACGCCTGTCCGGTGATCAGGAGGTCGTGGGTTCGAATCCTGCTCGAGTATGTACGCCCATGATTTTTTATCATGGCTACTACTAAAACACTGATCAATTCAGTGCTTATTTACGTCGATGTAGGGCAATTTGTCAATCAGTTGCAATGAAAACATCTCGACGGAAGAACTTCATAAATTTGAATAACAAAGCAGTACCCGCTGCATGCTATAAGGATTAGAACCAACACTTGCTGTCGGGCGAAAGCTCGGTGGTCTAGTGGAGATGACGCCTGTCCGGTGATCAGGAGGTCGTGGGTTCGAATCCTGCTCGAGTATGTACGCCCATGATTTTTTATCATGGCTACTACTAAAACACTGATCAATTCAGTGCTTATTTACGTCGATGTAGGGCAATTTGTCAATCAGTTGCAATGAAAACATCTCGACGGAAGAACTTCATAAATTTGAATAACAAAGCAGTACCCGCTGCATGCTATAAGGATTAGAACCAACACTTGCTGTCGGGCGAAAGCTCGGTGGTCTAGTGGAGATGACGCCTGTCCGGTGATCAGGAGGTCGTGGGTTCGAATCCTGCTCGAGTATGTACGCCCATGATTTTTTATCATGGCTACTACTAAAACACTGATCAATTCAGTGCTTATTTACGTCGATGTAGGGCAATTTGTCAATCAGTTGCAAAGGATATCTCATTCAGGTTCATTTGATGTTTGCTAGGCAGGTCATACTTTTGGTGTCTTGTATGCTATTAACAGGAAAGTTTTCAGAAGCATTTAAGTAGGGTACAAATGTACATGACATTTGTTGATGTTTCGATGTTTCAACAGATGATGACACAACGTCTACAGGTATATGCAAGTCACATATCATGGAATATGATATCTTGGTTGTAGGTAATATGATTACATCAGTTGTATTATATGCAGTTACTTCTTGAAGAGATGACGTGTCTATGATCTTTGTACACAGGTTAATCATTATGACAGTGTAAAATTGACTTATATGTATGTTCTAATGAGGAAACCATCTGATTTTGTTAGAAAGTGTATTGTTTGTATGCATGATATGATTGCATAAAGGTTAAGGTGTTGAGAAAGTTAATATTGTAGTATTCAGTGTTGCACAACTACATGCAATTCCAGTATGCTGTAACTCACAAGCAGCAGTAACTCATGAGAGTGTTAGATTGGTACACGTTGAATGGTACTAAAGTCATACATGTAGGCATGTTTTATCACAGGTTATGATGATGATAGTAGCCATAGCATACATTGTTTATGTGTTCTTATGATAATGCAACCATGGTAAACTCATGAATTCATAAAAGAGTGAATTGGAAGATGAATGTTCAATGCTGTTCCAAAAAAAAAAAAATTGTGCCTAGGTATATAGAGTCCATTTGAGTTAAAAACGTTAAATGCACTCTTTTAGGGGGGAAGTGTTATGGATACATGTGCATTGTACTATCATTTCTGGGCATTTTATTGTTCCGTGGAGGAATATGTAAATAAAGAGTTCAACAAGATGACCGAGATTGACCAAACACCTTGTTTGAGAGTCTGGGTATTTTTGGTGGTTATGATGGTTCGTTAGGCCAAGGTAACCTCCGTAACAATAGGAATATGTTTATATTTGTAGCTGCATTTTAATTTTTGCTGTTTGTTAGACCCATGTGTGTGCTGAACCCCCTAGATTAGAATAAACATGTAACAAAAAAAAAATAAATAAATAGCTGTACTAGTCAAGGCCAAGGGTTGTCTTCCATGTTGGCCAAGTACATCAGTATGTTATAATTGTGTTGTACAATGTAGGCCCTACTTGTATACACCATTTAATCCAAATGGCACTACTCGCCCACAAGCAGCTCAGAGTAAAATGAGAGTTATTGGCAGATTATTTCAATCTGTATATGCAAAAAACAAAAACAAAAACAAACTCAAACTTAGTAGAGCGATGAAAGATATGTCCGAATGCTATTTGTTATTCCAAAATCAACATAAACAATGTACATGCGTGTCGCTGATTTTTTTTTTTCCTATCTCTCTGCTTCTTCTCTTTTCAGGCATGCTTGCAACAAACCATCTGTCTCTGGATGTGAGAACATTCTTGAACAAAAAGGAGACTACCTGGTTAGGCACCACAGAGTCAATAATCATCCATCACATTGTGGTTCCCTAGTACAAAAGTTTGCAGCTCTAGCAGCACTTTGTTTCATTAATTTGTTTGTGGATTTTATTTTTGTGGATAATTTGTTCTTTGACATCTTCGAAGAGATAATGTTCCAAGAAACTTTTATGAGATAGACTACTACAGAAGACCATCATTTGCTTTGAATTTCTATTACTGTGTAATTTTCAGTTTGTGCAAATTTTATGCTTCTTCAACATTGTGTCATTTAATCAAGCATTTTTTGTAACATTTTTAACAACTCAATGGGCCGAATGCATAAAACAAGCAATTGCTTGTAAGCAATTGCTTCAAGCAAAAGCACAAGCTCATCCAGCAAAAGGTCTAGCTCAAGCAATTGCTAAAATCCATATGTATAACCTTTTGCTTGTGCTCATACCTTTTGCTTGTCCCGCACAAGCAATTGCTTGCGTTTTCAACAAAAGGAACGTCACGCCTGTGCGAACACAAGAACAAAGGCGAGTGTGACAGCATGTATTTGAACGGGGCATGTGTGTGCGGAAACATTTCCTGACATAGCAGAAGAGCTATGAAATGCCCCTCAATATGAATGCCAAAGATCTTAGGTGAGAATACGAGGAGGAATATTTCAAGGGGACTCACTGTTGCCTCTTCTCTTCTTTCTTCGTTATATCACTCGAATCCCACTTACACATGTTATGCAAAATGTATCGGCTGGCTATGACCTCGGAGGAAATCATGGCTCTCTCAATCATCTGCTGTTTATGGACGACCTTAAGCTCTTTTGTAAAGACGAGAAGCAGTGTGACAAGCTAGTTCGAACGGTTGGTCTGGTCAGCAAAGACATCGGAATGGACTTCAAAAACATCAACAAGTGCACTACCCTGGTTATGAAGAGAGGGAGACAAGTGAAGAGTGCAGGAATATCACTTCCTGATGGAAGTTAAGTTTGAAGCTCATTTGTGCATGACGTGGGATGAGCTGGTAGCACTCTTGTTAATCTGGTCAACAAACTACAGTTAACTGTACTTTCCTGGAATCAGCTGATGATAACGAAAATACAAAACCTTCAAGAGTTTGGAGCTTGGAATCCTCTGGAGGTGCCAATTTTCATAGTTGGAACAACTTTGAGTGAGCTATCATCACTTCTATCATACTTTGTATGGTTTTTGATTGTTGGACTCTGGAAAGATTCCTTTCAAGCCATAACAACTTGTTTTTATCAAGTCCTGGCAACAGGCGTCTGTGCTCTGGAAACTCACACAATGCGCACATATCCATCCAGCTACGATGGAAACCACCATTGTGACATCACCCAGGTTAAAGAAATTTGAACATTAGAAAGGACAACACCATGACGCTGCTTTTATAACGATAGTAACAGGCGTGTTTTTATCAAGTCCTGGTAACAGGCGCTTGTGCCACAGAAACGGAAAGAAAGCACGCATTACCAGCCAGGTGTGACGCAAGCCACAATTGTGACATCACCAGAGATAGGGAAAGGAAAACATCACAATACTGTTTTTCATCAGGATAGTAACAGGCGCATGAAAGCGCTATGAAAACGTATACAATTGCACAACGCTTGCATAACCAATCAACAAACCTCACTGTGATGTCATAAGAGTTAAGGAACTGTGAGTAGTAAAACAATAATAAGCACACAACGCAATAATTATGACGTCACTTGTTTAATGAACACTGACAGTCACAGCACGTTGGAATGCCAGTTGATTAAGGACTCCATCCTACCATCGTCAGATTAAGGAGCTATAATTTGTATGTGGGCTCCTGTTGAACACCACGTTGGCGTGGAGTTGAGGGCATGCTCCGCTGTAAAATCAATTGCCCGAGTCAGCTTGGTAGCAGGAGTGAGCTGAGGTTGTATGGCAGGTGTGAAATGATCACACCTATGGTATATAATGTCACCCTGGCAGACAAAGTGTCATGGAGACGTGGGATAACTCCCATCGACTGGCAGGAAAAGCTTCTTAGCAGTCACTGCAATTCAGAAGGCAATGGCAAACCACCGTTTTAAATTGCCATGAGAATCAATGATGCAATAATGAATACATGTATAATACTATTCGAGACAACATAGTAGTGCTGAGTCGTCAACGGCATGAGACTCCCTCGATCGTCATCATACTACCATGCAGCTAAGATTGGAAAAGAGAATAGGCACATGGAACGTGAGATCACTGTATAAGGCAGGAAAATGTTGTTCTGGAGATGAAGAGACTGAAGCTCGATGTTCTGGGAATGTCAGAGGTGCACTGGCCGCAAGTGGGAAAAATAAAGTTGGACGGATACTGTTACAACCAAAATCACACCGAGAATGATAGCACAAAAGAACCAAGATATTGATGTTCAGGTGGTTTATTCAACAGTAATATTGCCGGTACAGACTCACAATCATTTTTCACAATGGTAAAATAGTGATCTATAAAAACAATTATAAACTAGTAATGTCATCACTTTATATGCTTTACAGTCAAATCTGAAATCACAATGTCCATGTAATCCCATGGAAATGTCCAAAGATGATGTTCAATGCACAGATGAATGATCCTTGATGCAACGACGAGTGACTCCTCCGACATAAATCCAGAGGTGCAGGTTGCAACTAGAAATGTCGCTACAGCGACTGGTTATACCCCCGCTAAACAACATTTCATAAGCTTTGGTCAAAACAACATTTGATAAGCTTTGGTCAAAAAACTGAGGAAGTAGTTAAATCCGCAAGATCTTTCCTTGATCTTCTGCCATTAATATGCCGTTACCATGGCAACGTACTTTCGGGTACTGTCGAAAAATGCGTCTTGCACATCTACAACCAAAGGCACACATCTGTACCAAGTTTCATGGAAATTGGGCAAAAACTGAGGAAGTAGTTTGCAACACAAAATTTTCCATCATTTTGGCTCATAGTATGTGAGCTGTTACCATGGCAACATACTTTTTGTCACTGTCAAGAAATGTGTCATGTTGACCTATATCCTAAGACAAACATTCAATATGAATTCCATGAGAATTGGAAGAACACTGATGAAGCAGTTTTGCCATGAAGCATTTTGCCCTATATTTTACCAATAACATGCCGTTACCATGGCAACGCACTCTTTGCCACTGCGGAAATATGTGTCTTGCACATTAACATATTCAGATGAACATCTGTACCTAATTTCATAAAAATTGATCAAAAACTGTGGGAGGAGTTCGCGACGCAAGAGTTGTACCCATTTTGCCCATAATATGCCGTTACCATGGCAACGTACTTTTGGATACTGTCAAAAAATACGTCTTGCACATCTGCAACCCAAGGCACACATCTGTGCCAGTTTTATGGGAATCGGTTGAAAACTGAGGAAGTAGTTCGCGACGCAAGATTTGTACCCATTTTTGCCCATAATATGCTGTTACCGTGGCAACGTACTTTTGGGTACTGTCAAAAAATATGTCTTGCACATCTACAACCCAAGGCACACATCTGTGCCAAGTTTTATGGGAATCGGTTGAAAACTGAGGAAGTAGTTCGCGACGCAAGATTTGTACCCATTTTTGCCCATAATATGCCGTTACCATGGCAACGTACTTTTGGGTACTGTCAAAAAATACGTCTTGCACATCTACAACCCAAGGCACACATCTGTGCCAAGTTTTATGGGAATCGGTTGAAAACTGAGGAAGTATTTCGCGACGCAAGATTTGCAACGGACCGACCGCCCGACCGCCCGACCGTACCGTCCGCTGATTCCTATATACCCCCTTCAAACTTCGTTTGGCGGGGGTATAATAATCCAGGGTATAGATCCAAGGTAAAAATTCAGGGTATAAGTCTACAGTGATACATGCAGAATCCAGAAGTTATGATGATCGCGTCCAGTCGATGCGTGAATGATGATCCAGCCAATAATATCCAGCTACATAATTATTGTAGGAATCCAGCCCCTCACAGCTTTGACGTAGCAATGTCCCATTGACATAAAAATGGAGTCTGTCACCTATGTAGGCGGATCAATTCTCTGCAAGCAAAATGTCTCCCAGGCCTTATCTCCACAAATATAGCAGGTCTGCAGGTAACACAGGACTGACTACAAAAAGTCGCTTCAGAGCCAGAAGTGACATAACTCTCAGAGCAGAGGTGTTGGGTACTCTGCCTACTTAAGAATTTCTGTGGCTTAAATAGGTCCATTCACCCCTTCTGGAATGATCTGTAATTTTCTCCAACCTGGGGCTATACATACTTCTTCCTACTTGCACATACCTGTGACTTCAAGAGATTTCTAGAACCCTGACTTCCTGTTTATAACTACCAATCACACTGGGCTACTGGTACAGTGTATGTTTTTCATCACTCAGCCAAATATATTTGGATAAGTACTTCCTAGAACATTCTAGATTGGGTGAGAGATCATTCTAGATTGAGAGAGCTATAATGTATTTCCTGTCACAAGCATGTACTGTAGCTATACCAAATAGTATGTTCTCCACTTATCTGGTCAACCTGTATACATACACACATTAAAGCAACCATGCATACAGTACATCATACATGAATATCTGCTAGAAGGCACATTCATGACAATACATCATGGTCTACTCTGGAAACAGAAAGGCGCATATAAATGGAGTTGGGATATTGACGTCAAATGAGATTGCATCTGCAATGACCGGATTCTATGCTGTTTCATAAAGGGTGATCATCATGAAAGTGAACTCCAAGCCATTCAACTGTAATATTATCCAGCTTTATGCACCAACCAGCATGTGCACACAAGATTTCTATGAAAGTGCTGAGGAGGCATATATCGGCAGTGCAAGCCAGGTGAACTAAATATCATCATGGGGATATGAATGCCAAAGTTGCACATGGGGGAGATGGAACCAACTCCATGTTTCAAATGCTTTGTTGATCATGGAATTCCAGATTGGGTTCATGTTTTCCAGTTCCATGCAAAACGAAAGAAAGTACAACAAATGTGAACCTCTTTTTTTGTTACTTTACTCCTTCAGAGACATAAATACAGTGTTATTTTTGCAGCATGAATTTTTTGTGACTTGGAGCTGACGGTCTTTTTCGCAGCATGAAACTTCCGCAAATTGCCACTGGCATTAAATGTATTGTTTAGAATTGCGTGCATTTTGCTTTCTCAAATATTAGCTCCTCGCAAAATTTGCGAAAGTTCCATGCCCGCGAAATTTTCTCTAAAATGAAAGTCAGATTTAAACCATGAAAATAAAAACTTTCCAGAGGGCTCCTACTCAAATATCAATGAGTATACGTGTAGGTCCTGAAGGGTCATCTCTCCATATTTGGTGCTTTTATCCACCCTGTAACAGTAATCTCAAAATTTGACGTTAAGTGACCTAATAGAGAAACAGCAACATCTGTATATGTATATGTTTTATTGACTACACAAAGAGCAAGCACTGTCAACGAATGCTCTAAAAGCCAAGGTACAGAAGAGAGATATGGATGCCGCATGCAGGATATGGCGAGAAAGAGACGAGACAGTGCAATATATTGTATGTGGCTGTAGTAAACTGGCCCAAAAAGAGTACAAAAGATGACATGACAAACTGGCACCAAGTCGTTCACTGGGAGCTTTGCAGAAAACATAAAATACCATGTGAGAGCAAATGGCATATAGACGAACCACAGAAAGTTTCTTAAAATAACCAAGTTAAAATCCTGTGGGATTTTGATGTTCAAACTGACAATGTCGTCCAGCATAGTCGTCCGGATATCATCCTCATAGAAAGGGCTTGACAGAAGTGCAGGATCGTCGATGTCATGATGTCAGCTGCGACAGCACTTAGACGATGTGGGTGTGCCCGATCGAGTGTAAATGCTCGAAAAAGCAGTATTGGCTTGGGACGCGAATCCTCAAAAAAGTACTACAAGTGTAGTGTTCCAGGATGTGATAGTGATCTCCAAGAGATATCTTGTGATGATAGAGGCAATAATAACAATAATAATAATAATGATGATGATGATAATAATAACAACAACAACAACAACAACAACAACAACAACAACAACAACAATAATAATAATAATAATAATAGACTCTTATAAAGTGTCATTCTACCTAAAAGATACTCATTTGGCTGAAGTTGTCTTTATAGTTTTGTAGAAACTGTAGTTTCTAGAAATTGTATAAAATATAGTTGTACAAATTGCATAAAATTTAGATGATTTTATAGTTTCAAATAAAAAAGTGGGGGGAAAGAAATATTGATGATGATACAGGCAATTTGCATCTTCTTAGTTAGCCTAAAAGGTGTGTGTCTGTGTGAGTGTGTTTGCATGTGTGTTTGTGTATGATGGCCATAGGAGACTCTTTTTTTTTTAAAAATTAAAGATAATATAAAGTTTTGGTACCTCAAAAGTTTCCCTGAATTTCCTTGTCTTCGTTTGTGTTTCAGGTTAAAGTACCTTATAACTAACACTGTGAGACTTACTCGCCCCAAAGTGCTCTCATGTCTTAGGCGCAACAGATTTAATATCACGAGCGTTCGCCCGCGTCCGGCATGCCTTCTTATCTGTTAAGTAGCCAGCTTGGCTCGAGCTTGGCATGCGCCCATGCCGTCCGCGTTCGGGAACGCCAGCTTAAAAGTCTTTTGTTTAGTGCCTTTGTTTCGAACACAATAGCGTCAACTTCACTGCACCCAATCGACCACGAAGCCATCGCTCCATGTAGCCAGCGTTCGGGAACGCCCGGATTAAGTCTTCCCTTTGTCTTGTGCTGAACACTTACACAGTTGATTTCATGGAAGCTTAAAAAACGGACAAATTAGCAAACAAATGAAACCACCAAAGGCATCGCACTATTACGCGTTAGTAACGCTGTGATTACCTTAATTTGCGGCGACGAGAGGCGTAATCAAAAAGTATATCCGAAAGAGTATTTATTCCCCTTACATGAGCGTGAGACCACTCTTGTAAGCAGCTTCTCAGGTGAAGCAAAATGTGTGTAATGAAGTGACAAGTGTATTAAGAAAAACATTCACAATAGCTAGGTAGATTGACGGAAACTTGACACCCATGGCCGTACCAGCCAGGCAACAGGCGCACTAGGCTGGTGGAAATTTCCAGGAACTTCAAAGCAGGTTTGCCGCCAGGCAAAACCGCAGGGTAAAGGAATTTGCGTACGCGCTGAATGGGTCGTAAACATCGTGTCAATTGCATGGGGCCTGGGAACAGGGGCTATGTATAGTAACCCTGTGCTGTATAATACGAGCATGCTGATGGAGACACGTGCTGGAGTTGGCGAGAGCTAGCTGATGAGAGCTGCCTGCCTGAAACAAGGGAGGTGCATACACATCTGGCTCTGCTGAAACTATGGAGCTATAGTACAGTAAAGTCGACACGATAAAAAAGTCCCGATTTTTGCCTTTGTTATTCCTTGAAAATTTCTTCGTCTTAGTCGACATTTAGAAGTCGACAACTCGCGTATAAAGTTGACCTGATTTTTTAGTGCCAACTGAGCTGAAATACGTGTTTATTCCCTCGTCTAAGTCGACATAATTTTTTTCGCTCAAAATCTTATCGCCATTCTCTGAAAAAGAATTGTTTTCCCGCGAGTCGGTAATTCGCTAGTGTACGGCGTGGTAGCGTTCGCGCCATGCGTCCATTGTCTTGTACGCCAGAAATGAAAGGGCATACATTCATTTACATTCTTTGGAGAATTACATGTAGTTGCCTACCCAAAGCAGTTCACTTTCCCCCTTTTCTCCTGCTCGTTATTCTCAAAACGCACAAACTGTGTACACATAAAGGTCCTAGTAGAAAATCATTATCAGAGCATGATACACGTGTAGGTGTTTCTGTTTAACCGAATATTCTAACGTTAATTATTCCGAAGCGTTAATAGAAACCTGGGCCCTTTTTTAGAAAAGTAATCAAATGCAACTACATGTAATTAAATGCAACTGAAAATTAAATGCAGGTGTATCAAATCACGAGCAACTTTGCACATAAACGCAAGTGCGTTGCTGAAAAGGCTTGCGTTTGATAATCATATGAAACTAGAAAATAGTTGTATAGTAAGGGTACTAGGTCTCTCGCAGGGACGTAATGATCGCGCATAGCGTAACTGCGTATAGCAAGCAATATTACGCGTAGGACTAGGCGCAAAATTTGCCGATACGCCCATGGAATAAAAATACCTGACAACCGCTAAATATGAGAAGAAAGCAGGTAAGAAATTTTGATTTCAAACAAATTTTGCACCAAATTTCCAATTTTTTGGAGCAAATTTTTCACTAAATTTCCAGTTTTTTACATTATGATTTACCTACCTTAGCTTAAAATCTTTTTTTAAGGATGTTGTAGCCTAGACGTGTCGTCTCGCTTGTCTCGTTCGTATGATCGTAGCCGATAGAATTCGTAATTTGTTCGATCGATCGTTGATAATATTCTACGAAAGCCGAAGCACGCTACAGCCGCAGAGAGGGGCAGACACTTTCACGCATGAAACTACATAGGGCAGCTGCGCGATCTTTACATACCCCGAGAAGGTGAACGCACAAAAAAAAATCCGACATACAAACGGCGACAGCGCACTACTCCGTCATCGTATCATCAGGAGATTCTGGGAGGTGATTTTTCTGCATTTTCGTGATACTCATTGAGAAATTCAGGTACGATTATGGAATAACTTCTATTATAAGAGCATTTCAAATTTTCGTGCGCGATATCTAGACCCCTCAACCATACAAACCTGAAACTCAATTGCGTTGAAACGCAACTCTTCAAGTCAAATGAAGTCCATCAAATCACGCGCAACGCTGTATTCAAACGCAAGAGCGTTGCAGGGAAGACTTGTGGTTTTCGTAAGAAACTAGAAAATGTGGTTAAAAGCATCTCTTAACATCTACGGAGGTGCGTTATTGTTGAAAAGTCTTGCATTATTTTGTTTGTTTTTTTCTTACGCAAAATTAAAAATTAAACGCAGCTCTGAAAATCAAATGCAATTGCAAGTCCTTGTGATCACGTGGAACGCTGAATAGACTTGCGTTTGATAATCGTACGAAACTTGAAAATTGTAGGGAACTTCTTTAAAACTCAGTTGCGTTTCAACGCGATTCTATAAATCAAATGCAAGTCCATCAAATCACACGCGACGCTGTATTCAAACGCAAGAGCATTGCCGAGAAGACATGCAGTTTTTGTACGAAATTATAAGAAACTGCGTTTAAACGCATCTCTAAACATCTACGGAAGTGAGTTATTGTTGAAAAGACCTGTATTATTTTTTACTTCGTACGCAAAATTAAAAATTAAACGCAACCCCAAAAATCAAATGCAAGTCCATCAAATCACACGGAACGCTGAAAAGACTTGCGTTTGATAATCATCCGACACTAGAAAATTGTAAGAAACTTAAACTCAATTGCGTTTAAACGCAATTCTAAAAGTCAAATGCAAGTCCATCAAATCACAAGCAACGCTGTATTTAAAACGCAAGAGCGTTGCAGAAAAGACTTGCGGTTTCTGTACGAAACTAGAAACTGCGTTTAAACGCATAAAAATCTATACCGAAGCGTGCTATTGTTGAAAAGACTTTAAGAATCATATTTTTTTTATTTCGTAACGGAACTTTCGCCGTGACCGAACTTAGTCTGCACTAGCAGGGGAAAGACATCGCAACATTTACACGTTTCAAACTACCGAAACGCATCGTGCTTCACGAAATGTCAGTGAAAAATTAGTAGCAAATTATTGTTACTGCAGTTCGCTATTCCGAAGGTTTAAATCTCAGTCCAAAGTTAAATAAGTCCGACGATGGAAAGATATTCATCTTTACGAAGGTTAGTAATCCGAAAGATGTCGTTTCCGGATTAACAAATTTTTCTTCTTCTTTTTATTTCAGACTGGCCCGCGCCGTACAGAGCGGTAATGTTGCGAATCGGAGCGCGAGAACAATTCATTTTCAGAGTATGGCAATAGAAATTTAAACAAAACAAAATCACATGGCGACTTAGGGAAGGAAAATCACACATCCTATTTCAACTCAGTCGGCACTGAAAAATTATCTCGACAGAATCATACGAAATCACACGCATATCTTCACAGCAACGCACTTGCATTTAAATCGCAAAGTTGCATACACTTTGGGGAATATGCGTTTGTTTTTTCAAATCAAATTTAAAACGTACAGTGTCTAGAAACGGGTCCAGGTTTCGGATCCCGCTCTTTCAAAATCTCTCAAGAGATTTGGGTTTTGTGCAATGCCGTTACTAATCCGCGTGTGCTTGTTTCGCAATAAAACTCGAATGAAGATGTACACAGCGATAGAGGCTCAGCTCAGTAGATACCTGCCTCCAGTGACAATATTCATGTATACAACAAAAGAGTTTGTGAGCCCATTAGCGCAATGTCTATTCATGACTATGTGTAGCTGGTGCCCGATCGATACTTTCATTGTTTGATGGCACATGACTAGTTGACCATGGAAAGGGGATACATGTATAGGCCTACAGCTTGACTGCTTCCGCACAGGAGGAATACCAACCTGTCCATTCTCAAGTCGACCTGCAAAGAGAATCTCGCTTTTGAGCATTTCAGGCTCTTGGAGATGTGGAATTGGGTTGTGTAAAGCTAAAAGCCGCGTTTACACCATGTTCCCGGCAACCACGGCAGTCACATTTCAGGCCATCAAGGACAAAACGGGACGGACGTGAAACAACGCTGTGAGACGAGATAGGCAAATGTGACAGGCCGTGATTGCCGTGATTGATATACGTTGATGTGACAAATAAATACGATTCATTAATCCGAAACCGCACGAATTTTGTGATTCTAAAGGTGCATTTATCGGGATATGAAATTAATTACGTTACTCTGAAAACGAATAACACAACTTGTTCCTTTTAATTTCTGGGATTAACAAAACATCAGAAAGCAAAGCTTATTTAATTTTCGGATTTTTAGTCTGACATTGGGGGTTAGTAGTTCGGAAAATAAGTATTGAAAATCTTTGAGGCAAGAAAATACGTTGAATTCTTATTATGGCATCGTTATTTCCTTTGCCTTATGTTCATTATTCCGAAAGAAGAATGAGGTTCGTAAATCCGATGGTTCTTTTTGCAGAACCCGCAAAACACGCAAATTTGATATGCCTTAACTAATAAATTTGTTAATCCAAAATTGTATTAGGGCTCGTTAATACCATTTGTGGCATTATTCCGAAGGTTCGTAAATGTGAGAATGAATTACGTGCATGGTACGAAACTTATATCATTTTTGGCTAAAAGAAAATTAGAAACGCCGAATCTTTTCCTGTGACGGGAATATGGGTTTATTTCTGAACATGACATCGTTTACTTCTTTGCACGATATTCATCATTCCGGAAAAAAAAAATATTCAGATGGTTCATTCATCCGAAAATGGAAAAAAGGTGGGTCGTTTATCTGTAAAGGAATTATCATAATTCGTGGTAAGAAACTTCGTTTTCGAATCAGCTATATAACGTCCGAAATTTCGAAACTTATAAGAAAAGCGAACCTTCAGCATATTAAAATAGCGAATCGTAACAGTTTTTTTCGTTTGTTTTTTTTTAATCGAGCAGTGTGGAATAACAAATATCCGACATTTATTTTAGCATGGTATGGAGCAGAATGTTACTGCTATTCACTTCCAAAAGTAAAAGCAATCATCTGACATTTATTCTGGCATCTTCTGAATGTTATTGCTATTTACTTTCGAAAGTAAAGCAAATATGCGACATTTATTTAATCACCGTATGAAATTGAATATTACTCTGATTCATTTCCGAACGTCAGAGGAAACATTCGACATTTATTTTAGCATCTTCCGGAGCTGAATGTTATTGCTATTTATTTTCGAACATAAAAGCAAACATCAGACATTTATTTTATCATCATACGGAGTTGAATATTATTATTATTCATTTCCGAACGTCAAAGCAAACATTCGACATTTATTTCAGCATCTTCCGGAGCCGAATGTTATCCTTATTCATTTCCGAATGCAAAATCAATATTATCTGACATTAATCTAAGCACCGTACGGAGCTGACTCTTACCGTTATTCATTTCCAAAAGTATAAGCAAACATCCGACATTTATTTTAGTATCATACGGAGTCGAATATTACCGTTATTCATTTCCAAAATTAAGAGCAAACATATGACATTTATTTTAGCATCTTACGGAGCCGATTGTTACCGCTGTTCATTTTCGAAAGTAAAGGCAAACATCCGACTTTTTTAGTGGCCCGATCGGGCCACCAAAATCTTCATTTCTGAAATTTTGTGGCCCGACGTGCGTTTTTGCGTAAGTGTCGAGCCTTGACTAATGTCATCGAAAAGTAAACCAGAATGCAACTTCTCGCTTGTGAATTATTGCTTGTGAATAATCGCAAAACTTTGGCAAAACTTTTGGAATACCAGCCCTGTTCATGACGCTTGGAAACTGCGAGTCGAGAGAATTTTGCAAACTGGTGCAATGTTACTCCGTAGCGTAGGCGACTGTACTTGACGATTAAAAATGCATGTGGAGTCGCAATCGTTTGTCAACTGTCTGAAGTGCGCGATTTCTCTCACCCTGTTTTTTGCCACGCGATTTATTTTTAACTGGCAAGAACGATGTGGAATTCTGGCGTCCACCGTAAATTGTGCACTTGCCGGCGCAAATTGTTCTTTTCATAGGTGAAGCCGTGCGCGGAAGGCACGTGGTTGGGATAATCCTTGCGTTCCTAAAGCGGAAAGGAACGCCATGAATGCGACTTGTGAGCAAGTCCGTTCTGTTGCGTCCAAGGAACGCCCTCATTAGGCTGATGAATAGAGGGATTAAGCCCCCCATTCTGCACGCAGGAGGAATAGGGGCGTCCCCTAACAAAAGGAGGAACGCGAGCGTTCCCCATGCGGCCGAACGCTCGTGAAATTAAATCTGTCACGCCTTAGTAATCATGCAATAATGGTTTCGTACCAGAGCCGCCGCCGTACGGCGGTGAGGTAGTACACGTATTGTACGAAACCATTATTGCATGACAACTGCGACCAGCAGCGTGCAGCCCCATACGCATAGCTAACTGTGACCAGCAGCCCCATATGCATAGCTAAATGGGGCTTCGCATTGTAGCATTCAGCATCATGACAGATTTAGTATCGCCGGTAAATATCAACTTAAAATCCAAAAATTTCTTCGATTTGAAGACTTACCAGTTACAGCCCCGTAAGTTGAAGTATTGAAAACAGGCTTCGGGCAACGTTTGGTTTTGCAAATAGTCCCTTTCTGTTGGAATTGATGACTGAATGTGACTCGGTCGAGAGGACCTTGGGAGAGCTACACTGAATTGACGGCCAGCGCATGCGCACACAAACATCTTATCCGTTCATGGATTTGAAATTTGTGCGCATGTGATGTGTGCCAATGCGCTGGCCGTAGTATTCAGTGTATGTAGCTCTCCCAAGGTCCTCTCGACCGAGTCAAATTCAGTCATCAATTCGAACAGAAAGGGACTAATGGCAGAACCAAACGTTGCCCGAAGCCTGTTTTCAATACTTCAACTTAATTGGTAAGTCTTCAAATTGAAGAAATTTTTGGATTTTAAGTTAATATTTACCCGCGATACTAAATCTTTCATGATCCTGAATACTACAATGCGAAGCCCCATTACGCTATGCGTATGGGGCTGCTGGTCGTAGTTAATTGCATGATTACTAAGACATGAGAGCACTTTGGGGCGAGTAAGTCTCACAGTGTTAGTTATATGAAAGGTACTTTAACCTAAAACACAAACTAAAACAAGGAAATTCAGGGAAACTTTTGAGGTACCAAAACTTTATATTATCTTGAAAGATACTGCTAGTGAATATGACATCTGGGAGATCAAGGGCAATAATGTCAAGGGCACCAGCCAGCTATTTGCTGACCAGACTTGCAGGCTCTTAAGTTCTGTGGTGCTCCTGAATAACTGAATAAGATGAGTTACTGGCACATCTGTGATAACTTCCAAACTCTCAAACCCAATGACATATAGTTAAACTACCATGGTACTACATCCTCACATTCATCTACAGCATCAGACTCATGATAAATACACAGCAGGTAGAAGTTATATCTCACCTACACACAAATCTGTCTTGGCTGTCACCTGTATATAGCAACTACCTGCTATATATGGCCACTAAAGTAATCTCTAGAGAAAAAGTTATATTAAAGACCTTGTCTATATAGCCAGTCACATATCTTTAACGGTCACTTTTTCATCTCCCTTGGGTGGCTGCTATAGACAGGTTGTGACTGATGTCTGTGCATAGATGAACAATTGAAAACAACCTTCTGTGTTCCCTCTCAGTGCAGTGGCAGTAAATAATAAATAAAATCCATGAGTCATGTATAACAAGAATATCAATTTAAAGTATGGTAAACAGCTGAGACAAGGAGCCCATGTGATGCAATCATATCATTCCTCAAAAAAAATGGCTGATTATAAATTCCAAACATACATATACTACTAGTGTACACACATATATTTAGCCAACAAGGCTACTGTGCAATTCAGAAATGTATTGGGAAAAAAATAGTGGTATTACTAATACAGATAAGCAGTAAAACTGATCCTATGATACATAATATTTCCATAGTGATATCTTGCATGTACACAGAAACAAAATGACCATTTCACAACTCTGAGCACATGTGTCTGAATGGTTAACCATGGAAGATTTGTGGTGCCAGTTGAACAAATTTCATGCACTCCAAGCATAGGCTCCTAGCTATTATAGGGACAAAAGGCTGAACTTAATGAATATTCAGTACATACACATTAGACATTTGATATATCAAATTCTACTTATGGACACACTTGCACTGCACCAATTTGCCATTTCATTTACTCTCAAATAGTCAGTATAAGACATGGGGGACCAATAAATCTAAGTTTGCTGATTGCAGCGCCTTAAAAGAAAACTATACTGACATTTTCTAATTGTCTGATAATTCTAATCTTACATTTTTTGATGCCTACTACTGGAAAGAGAGGATTGTAAAACCCAGGATAAGCCTGTAATGATTTTTTGAAAAAAATGAAAACGAGCAAGCCATGGAACGATCCACGCAATTTGGCCTACGTCACAGGTGCTCTTTGTGCACAACTCCGACATTAGCAAGACGAACTACATAATGCCAATTTACTGATGAAATCTCACACGAAGCACTCCAAAAGCTGTTATTTAGTATAATTGCAATATGGAGCTATAATAAATATGTTAAACAATATCTATTAATCTTTAAAAGCAAGCTCTTCAACAGCTTTTTATTTAGATAAAACTTGTGGGGAAATTCCAGATATGCAAAATGAAATTGGCATCGTTATCTGAACGTGCTGCCCATAGAAGACCATGTGTAAGTAACGTTACGCATTGATGATCATGATCGAGCGATGGTTTGCCAGTTCAAACTATCTAACGTAGATGAGGGCTGAGTGAATCTCGAAAATCCAAATGTAGATAGACTCTCTTCAACGGCACGCACGATTTACGCTTAGTGAGATGAAAACGGTACCCAGTACACATAGACTCTGAAATACTAGAACTAGGACTAGGACTACTGAGCAGTCATCAAGGAGTAGGTTCTACGTGGCAGTCCAAGTTTTGATGAGTAGGCCCTACACTCACTCACCGTCGACATTGCAGCTGTAGGCCCTATGTGCACAGCGCTAAGGCACAGCGTAACGTTACATACCCTGCTGCCAGAACTTGAAGAAAGTCCAGACGAAAGTCCAGACCCCAGATCTAGATCTGGACCCTTGTCCTGCAGGCACTGTTGTTCCTGTGCTGAATTTTTCAGGTAAGGTATCTGCTTTATGGATTTCCGATGTTTTGTAGTCGAGTAAATCTCATAGTGGTGTTCTTTACACCAAGGACTAATGTTAGATCTAACACTAACAGTTTGTTTCAGTAGGCCTACTAGGACCCATATCTCGGAAGAGTGGCCTGACCACGTAGATTCTAACACAGTGTCACCGCATCGCGATCCCAGCGCTGGTGTAGGTATAGTGCTAGCGTACTTCCGTATCCATGTAGATTCAAAATTCACCTTGCCAAATGGCACCAAACTCACAGGAAGTACTTTATGATTCATATCCAACAGCTCACATTAATTGGAAACAAATCACATGTCGGGAAGCGTAAGTGTAGATGTCGACTTTCCTGTCGGCGTCGCTAAAAATAATCTGCTCTACGACTAACATGAGTGATTGCGGCCAGGCCCTACCTAGAGTGTCTATCTGCTGCGCACGCACAGACTGAAGTTAGCCATTTAATATCATGAGACAAATCTTTCAAGTAATCGGGGGCAATAAATAAATTTACAAATTATTTGTGGTAAGTTGAATGAAAAATGTAGTTCCTATATCACACAAGTCGCAAAAATCATTACACTTTTGAGTTTAGTTCTCGCGTAAATTCCCCGTTCGCACAGTACTAGTCGGCTAACTTCAGTTCTAGATTGTGCATCTTGCATTCGCCAAGATCTCTCGCGAAGAGTGATTTTTTTTTGAGTGACGACTTGAAAGTCGGCGTCAATATTGATACTTCTCGATTACTGATTTCGTTCAAATATAAGAGAATACTTTGAAATATGCTATGAAGTATATCCTGTAATTTTGGTGCGATTTGGTTTAGTGAAATTTGAGATATCTACATGGATAGAACAGTACACAAGCGCCGCCTGCTAGCTAAATTAGGCCTAAGCGTCGTCTGCTACTCGATACGAATGAACGCACGCGTATGCAAGTACTTGTAATCAGTAATAGTGAGAGCACCTGTGACATCATAGCATCCGGGCTCGTCAGCTCATTAGCATAATACTCACCTAAAAAGTTCCATTTTTAACATTAAATTACGGACTTAATCGTTATGAAATTTTGATTCTGTTTGCACCGCTGGGTCTTTTAGAATTAAAAGAACAACATATAAAAAAATAAAAAACCGGTAAAATGCCCTTTTAAATGGACTCACAGGAGGATAGATCCTTACCTGTATCACAGTTGATTCCTTGTCTTCCTGTGTCACAAGAACATCCAAATGGATCAGGCAGGCAGAACTGATAAAGACTACAGGTGTCGGCTGGATTACCACGATATGTACATCTGAACTCACAGTTAGGTCCAAATCGATTCCCACCACTGGGGTTGCAGACTATGCGAAGGAATAGATTACACATAAATACAGTTTGTAACATTCAAACGCTTCACCAAATGTTCACGATTCAATAAATATTGGATGAAAATAACTGTCATTGAATGTACTCTGTCATTGGTGTTCATTCTGTGTGCCGTATGTATAAAACAGGCATCCTTTGAACAGTGGTGATGTCATCAAATGTGCCATTTGTGTATACGTGCATTCCAGAGTCAGTCATAGGCAAGAACACTGAATACACTTACAGTGTACCCTGCAATTTCCACATACTGCTTTTCCATATTCAGCATACTATCCTAGCTCTTAGCCAGTCTAAGCATTGAATAGGACAGCATCATACAATCATTACATAGATTAACTTGCACATCTGGACTGACAGGTCTCAGACACAATGCTCTCCTATGCCTTTGTTTTAAAATAGTTGCTAAATAAAAGGGGCTCTTGTAGGCTGTACATATCCATATATTGACATGAATATTGAAGGGTTATGTTGAATTACAAATGTGCACACATTAATCTGAATGGATGTGGAGGAAAAGTATAGAGAAGACAAAGGCTCATTATACAAAATACAATGCATTGTACAACACAAACAAATTTGCTGCTGAACATCATTAGCAGAATGACTTTCTGAAACTTTCAAATATTTTTCACTGCATTAGTGTTGGTAACAAGTCCTAAGTAACTGGACCTGTGCTATCAAGATTGTGTTCAGCTAGCTTAAATGAGAATCACTGTTAAAGTGAATTTCCATCCTGCATTCACATTGACTTTGGTAATAAAAAAGGAATTGTCAACAAAAGAGTTAAAGGCATAATTTACCATTTGCAGATGAAACAAAAACCCAGCATTAGTGCTTCAAAATAGTTCCATAATGTGAGTTAGGGATGGAAACAACCAATGTAAAAATTTGAATCAGTAAAACAGAAGTTAAGTATTGTTAAATATACAAAATGTGAACAATAGTTATAATAAAAATGCTTCTAGACTATCGCCATCTACAGTTATGGTTTAATGAGAAAAATAGTGATATCTCCTTATATTTTAGGCTTTATTGCAAAAGTTTTATATAGTAGGATGTTATGTGATACAAATGACCTACCGGTATATGCATCAAAAGTGATATCTTGAACATTTCTTAAATCACTGCTCCCAAAGGTAAAACAGACCCTTCAACAATTGTTTTAACAGTTAAAGGGGATGGCTAGTAACTGATCAGTGGGAATCGGTGGGAATGCTGGGGGATGATTGTTCCAATAGTTGTGGGATTCATTTAATAGTATGTTATATATCTATTGTTGTGTGAAAACTATTTGCTTCAGAATGGTCTCATATTCAAGTAATGTGCAGTTCAATGTTTCCACTTTAGCATGCCTGTACAGTGTCAGGGCGATCATTAATGGGCCATATTACTTCAAAATGAGACCATTCTAAAGCAAATAATTTTCACACGACAATATAGATATATAATGTACTCTTAAATGAATCCCACAAGGATTGGAACAATCATCCCCCAGCATTCCCACTGATTCCCACTGATCAGTTACAGCCATTGATCCCCTTTAAAGTAAGAGAATCTCACAAACAATGCAAAAGCTATTCATTAACCCGTTGAGGACGGACTGATTTTGCTACAACACGCATTTCCCATAGACACCTGCCCGAGTATACTCGGGACTCGTCCTCAACGGGTTAAGTTTCACATGATTTTGCCGGGTCTAGGAACACTACCCCATGGAAAACCACCCTCCAGATAACTACCATCCAGATAATTACCCCCTAGGACAATTCCTCCCTAGGGCAACTACCTCCTGGATAACTACCCCCTGGATAACTACCCCCTGGATAACTACCCCCTGGATAACTACCCCCCTCCCCCCGGAGAACTACCCTCTGGATAACTACACTGTGTACCCCTCGGAGAACTACCCCCTGGGTAACTACCCCCTGGGTAACTACCCCCGGATAACTACCCCCCCCCCCCCCCCCCCGGATAATTACCACCAGGATAACTATCCCCAGGTTAACTACCCCCTCCTCCTATAATTAGGCCCCAGATAACTACCACCTGATAACTACCCCCTCCGATAACTTCCCATGGATGCAGTACCCCGGATAAGTAGGCCTACAACTTCCCCTCCCTCCCTCATAATATCAAGAGGAAAATTACCCCCAGGACAGAGCACCATGTCAATTACCCCCTGGATAACTAACTCCCGGGTCATTGCCCCCCCCCCCCCTTAACTCTTACTTTTAATAAAAAGAATATTATTACTACAGGAAACAAAGTTCTTTGCATCATTTGCCAGGAATCAAGGAGATGCCATACTGATACTTCATCTTATGAAAACAACATCTTAAGGATTTACGATTTGTATCGTTTGTATTTAGGACAATTTATGGGCCATTCTCCGAAAAGTGGCGCCAAAGGGCATTTTTGTGTCTCCACCCTTCTCTAGGCCATAAAGCACAATTTTTTCATCAGGAAACCATTTTTTTTTCTTTTATTTATACTAGAGAATATAATGAGTAAAATTAAAATCAATTCAGGTCACAGCACCTCATGAAAAAATTATATTCGACAGCATGACATATGTATATGTTGATTTTACCCATGTCTCCAGCGAACTCTGTGATTATATTTCACGCTCCCGCTCTTTACTGTAATATCAGAACTTTATGTTTTGCTCACTAATTTATAGTGCCTTCAGTGCCTAAATAAAAAAGCATAATGCTTAGCGAAAAAAGATTGGTATATTTTTTTCTGCAATCTTAGCGAAGGTGTCTCCAAATCTCAGTAAGATACGTTACTTTTTGTATGACGCCCTAAAAAATATGAAGACAATAAAGCAGTGGTATGTATTTCGGTGTAGTGAATGAAGTCCATTTCAAGATTATATAAATACAAACAGTGTATTCTGAAACTCTATAATAATAAATATATTCAGACACAAAGTTTGCAATTGTGTATGTTACGATAAGCGAAAATAAGATACGTTACTGAAACTTTGCTCTATTACAGAAAAAATACTTTGTTGACAAAGTTATAATGCATTTTTCTTTAAAGCACCATACATTGCTTGTATTCATACACGGGAGTTATGAAAGAAAAGGTTGTTATTTCGTGAAAACATAAGGTTGACCATTAATGCCGTCAAATACGTTACCGTCATATACGTTACCGCATAAAGTCACAGATATGTATATATAAATATATTTGTGCAAAGTGCATCAACTAGGCGCAACGCTCTTTGCGCTCATTCTTTAATTTTGTAAATGGTTCTCCGCTCTTCAAAGCATGGCGGCCACTTTGAGCGTGACGTTGCATTACATTTAGTACGGAGAGTCTGAGGGAGATGTATATAAGGCTTCTCGCCGTTTGTTATTCGTCCCAGCTACGTGGTTGGTAAGAATTTTCATTTTTGAATATTTATCTATATGACTACTCACAATGACACATTTACGAGTTATTTAATGTTGATGGAACAGTTATACATATTGCGTATGCATGATATTGTTTCATGTGTTGTGATAGCTCGCATGTACGTTAGAATATTACCCAGCATTGGCACGGTAACGTATCTTACCCGACTCGTAACAAATCTTATTGGATGATAATGTCCTGTTCTTACGTACGCGACGGCTATATAATATATATATATATATATATATATATATTATTTATTATTAAACAATGTACATTGATTATAAAACTCCCATGCTGATATTTTCCCTCTCTGTCTGTCTCTCGTGTATTTTAGAAAGAAAAAGACATGGGTAAAACGCTTGCTGAGGTATACAGAAGGCCTACAGAGAGAGAAAGAAAAAGATTGACCCCACGTTTCTAGCAAAGGAGCGGAAAAGACAAATCCAATATCGCGTTCCTGTTTCTGATCACATGTCGACTCAGGAAAAAGGAAAATAATGACGTGTTTGAATTTCATTTTTTTTTTTCGGAAAACATTTCTTTTTTGAAATGAACAAATTAATGACGTAATCTCCTCACATTTTTCTACACATTTTATTTTCAGACTCCTCAAAATGTCATATATCAGATATCATACAGGATAAAGCTTTCCTTCTATTAATTCAGAATGTATGACATATCTTAATATAAGCGTATGGTTTTTGCCTGTATTCTGCAAAAAAAGTAAGAATTTCCAAAATATCATGTATAACATATAATGACAAATTATGAGCGGATGACATCAACGACTTGCTCATTACAATATTCATAAAGACTGGTCAAGAAATGTTTTCTGAAAATGTGAAATTTAGAAATATAATATATTATCTTCTCTACTTGTTACTCGGTATGTATATTTTGTTCCTCTTCGTTCTTTAATCATATTAATTTCTGACCCGGATTTTTCCTTAAATACTTGCCACATTATTGTACAGGGACAACGTAATGTTAATTGTCAACTGATGTACGTGGAAGGAGAATATTTACGATTCCTTAATCTAGTTGTTTTGTCTTGGCTCTCTATGAATGTACAAAAGTATGAAAATTTTGAATACGTCAAGAAGCTTTAATAAATATACCAAAATATTTGAGTGGATGATGAATCAGATGTGTTACTGCAAAGAAGTTTTACTTGAGAGTTATGTCGGTTACGTTATTACCACCATTACCTAAAGTATTGCTCCGTGGCTTCTTTTTAAAACAAATTTCATGACAGGACATGTGGAAATACATTAATGCATTATACAAAGCTTCTGACACCTATATGCAACATGACTACTTGCTGGGAATGAAATCTTTTATACTATTTTAGAAAGTTCTTTTGGGTCTTTTTGTTAGGAGCAGAGCCGAAACACAAGTGGCCCAAGTGAAATAACATTGTATTTATAAGATTAAACTGTCAGCAGTCAAATACGTTACCTTTATACGTTGGAAGTTATATATTTGTCTGTACACTCGAAGCTAATCAATTTCATCATGTTGTTCCAAAATGAATGATGTTGCATATCTAATTATGAGTTAACAGAGGGACAGAGCTACATAATAGGCTGTACATTGTCTATTTGAAATCAAAAGTTTCGGTCATTATATTTGAAACAGAATTATAATACGTTTCGAGATAACTTTGTTTGTGTATGTTATCAATTAATAATTTTACTAACAGAGCTATGTCAAATAGATTATCCGGGGTTATATGTTCTAGGTGGCAATAACATTTTGATGTAAGACAATATGCAAGGGTGAGTTTATCATCATGTTACTTTATAAGTCACAGTAACAAATTTCGTATGGTATAGATGTCTGTCAGATACGTTACCATATCGACATTACCGTATATATCTTCTTTGCACTCGTATAGGTATGCATGAATTTGATGATATTGTTTCCCCCATAATAATGTCAGATATCTAATCAATGAGTTAATAGAAGGGAATGGACTATTATACATTTTAAATCAAATTTCAGTCATACATTTCAAACAGAACATGATTATGTTATTGCGTTGATTTTGTTTAATGCATGCATATAATGCTATTGATGAATATATGACTTTGTATTACTGAGCAGTGTTAAGACTATATTAACTAGGGTTATAAATATTATGAATGTTCAAGGTTGAAAATTCATTTGGGTGTAAGATATAATGCAAGATTGAGTTTATTGTCATCTTGAGATAGAAACCACAGTAACGAAACTTTGTGGTATCGAAGTATGTCAGATACGTTACCATTTTTCTCTTTCCTTGTGATTCAAAATGTATGAAATCCGCTGTAAAGTTTGCTTGCAATTAGCTTTCTTTGATAATTTCAGTACTTATGTATGATTTTTATTACTGTTTCAAAGCAATATAAGATCAAAGTGTATTAGAGATATTAACTGCAATTTATGGTTGTGTATTTTCTACGAAAAATATATATATTTTTGAGCCGATTTTGACTTACAGGCTTCAAACGTCAATCGTTTTTTACATCTGGACCGATCACAGTTCAAGAATTACTTTTTAATCATGTGCGCATATTAGTTACGTTTACATTGAAATAGATATTTACATTAATGGTCCACAGATGATACTTCCACAGCCATTTTCTTGTCTAAAGCCTAATGGTAACGTATCTGACGGGTGGTAAAAACTATGAAAAAATGTGTTCAAGTTCAATGCTATTTCTTGAAAAATGTGTTGGTGTCAAAAATCACCCGTTAGTTGTTATGTGTTCTCAAAGTATTAAAGTTTCTGAATTCAAATGAGTTTCACGACTTTTTTAATGTCGAAATTTTATAGTTTGTCCAACCCTGTTGGTGCCCTTTTGTGGAGAACGGCCCTTATGTACAACTCAATTTCTCCCTTTTGTATTTTGACTCTATGTTCATCAAAAACGAAACTGTCCCTGCATATCCAACCCGGTAATCCAGTAAATGTCAATGCCTTTAACCAAAACTATTTTCGCTAAATCTGTATTTTCTTTTACTGTTCCGAAATTTCGGATTTCTCTTGATAGTAGTATAAAAGAAGTTTTAAGTTTGAATGCCTTTATCATTGAACTAAAGACATTTTGAAGAAATGTTACACTTCAGAATGAGTTATACTTTTTGCAATTTTTTTTTTTTTTTTTTTAACCACAATCGTCTATCGTTTACCACAACTCCATGTTACACTTCTTTATGTTAAGGAGCTTATATCTCATGCCTCACGTGCCCTGGTTTTGACCCATCATCTTCCTCTTCCCTCTCGCTTTCCCTCTCTCAGTCCACCGTGAAGGTAGTCTATTCCTGTCATTCATTACTCACCTTTCCTCTTTCTCTCATTACAAGGGATTTATCTCGTGTGTGTCCATGTACAGTGCACTCCCGTTATAACGAAATGCTCAGGACCGGCAGGTTTTTTTTTGTTTTGTTTTGTTTTAACGAAATTTCGTTATAACCGAACAAATATAATATGCAATGTATAATGAAAAGAAGGAAACCACGCATAAAAAATTTTGTTTGTTGAATCCTCATCATATGCTGGAAAGCTATGTGAAATGGGAGGGTACCTTTTTAATTTTGTTTAAATATTACATTTTAAAGAGAGCATAAAGCTGTTTGTGTTGTCACACAATCATGTGTAGAAAATGACGGTGTAGGATTTGGTTACAGTTTGCTATTCCAAAGGTTCGTTTCTTACTAAAGTTCGTTACTCTGAAGGCTCCTTATTCCGAAATTTCGCCATTCCCGGGATTCCAATGGTTTGTTTATCTGAAGGTTCGCATTTCCGAAGAATCATTATTCCGAAAGTTCATAGTTTAGATTAAAATAATATATTGTTCATTTTCCGAAGGTTCGTTGATCTCAAAATGAAATGTGGTTCATCATTCTGAAGGTTTGTCAATCAAAAAATGAGAAGGGTTCACTATTCAGAAAGTCTGTTGTTCCGAAGGCTTTTTCATCCGAAAATGAAATGAGGTTCGTTATTCTGAAGAAGGTTTGTTAATGAAAAAAAAATTGAGAAAGGTTAGTTATTTCGAAGATTTATCTATCTTAAGACGATTATAAGGATTGCAATTCTTAAGTTTTGTTAGTGTACTCACCTTTTCCCCCCATGGATTAACGATACTTTTTGCAATGTTCCGATTAACGAACGTTTTGAATTCCTATCATTTTCGGAGTTACGAACCGTCGCACAGTGGGCCAGAGAGCTACCAAAGTGCGCCAAAAGTCACTTTGGGCACTTGGGATTTTTTAATTTTTGACATGCGATCTTGAGAGGCAATGCTTTGAAGAATATATCAGTAAAATATCTAAATCAGGTATGCACATTAAAGGGGTATATTTCCAACCTGAAGTAGCAAAATACAACATTTTAAGAGTTTCAAAGCAAATTGTAACCTCTTTAATAAATTATTAAGTAATTTCAACATGTAGTTTTTGAGATATCAACCTGTAATTTCTCCCACATATTTCTCAGAGTGTATTTTACGTTATGAATGCTGTAAAAATGCAAAGAAACTTAATCTTCATGAATATTTTATGGTAAATATCCTGGAAAAGAGGCTATTTGTCTTTTTAACATATCCAAAGGAAAAGTTTAGATTTCCACGGATTTCCAACTAAATTCTATTACCACCACATTCCTTGATGTCTCAGCTTTAAGCTGATACCAAATTTGGCTGCCACCTTTTGCCACTTTTAGTGTTAGAGCCGATTTTCCGCGACACATTACGTCTATTTTGGACCTGGCAGCCGCTTAGGAGTTCTATTATCATACAGTGCCGCATGAGGGCGGCATTCTTTTTTTTAATTTAGCTTTTTTTATTTCCTGGCACGTTAAAGGCACAGAAACATGATTAACACTGAATAAGAGGCAAACAGAGTTATAAAATACATGTATAGGGCTAGTCCGGCACCTAAAAGACCCCTCTTCCGAAGATAAAAGAATACATAATTGCACATAGCCAAGGCCATAGCCATATTGTCCATAATTTTATTGTCATCCAGTACTGTAAACATAGCTATTCCCTCTGCGATACATACTGTATGGACACCTAAATACTTCGATCCTACTCTTGACATATGCAGACAGAACGTTATATACCAAAACACAGAGATTTTATTCTTATCGGTTACTCGTTGGAAGCAAAGTCTGTTGCTTTCCGGCCGCTCACCAGTGTATAGGATCGCAGTCTGATGAATCCGATTGCGTCGATCGACTATCAGGTCAGTGTCAGACATTGCTCGCTTGATCCTCGTCGGACGACCTTGCCTTATCGGATCATGCCTGACATGTCTGACATTGACCTGATAGGCGAACAATACAAGTCGGATTCACCAGACTGTGATCCCATACACTTTGTGGGTTGCCGGAAGCAAAAACTTTGCTTCCGACAACTGACTGATGAGAAAAAAAATAATCCTTGTGGAACGGAGATTGAATTTATGATTATTCATATGATAGTGATTCCGATAGATTTTTCATTCAATTTTTTTCTATTATAGCTTTTTCGAGTAAACTTTCATACACGGCAGACTCATTCTTAGTTGCTAAGTCATAACCTTTCATTTTCCTAATTACTGACTTCACAATTTATCTTTCCATTAAAGGGTGTGTACAGTTCTGGTCGAGGTGAGGATTTAGCTTTTAACGTTTTGTGAGATATTCAGAAACCACTCTATGAGATGTCAAAGAGCATGCAGTTCTAAGGGGTATCAAAAGTTTATTCGATGAAAATCGGTTTTGAAATGGCTGAGATATCCAAAAACAAGGTGAAACAAAGAGATCCTGATAAAGTTGTGGCATGTCGCCTTTTATTATTAGCACTCTTTTGGATATCTCAGTCATTTGAAAATCAATTTTCATCAAATAAACATTGAATCCTTCTTAGAATTACATGCTCTTTCATATTTCATAAGAGGATTTTCATTATCTCACTTAGGAATGTTCAAAACATGAATCCCCACCTCAGCCAGTACTGTACAGTCCCTTTAAAATTAGACAAAATGGTTTTTCGAGTTTTGTGCTTGTATGAATTGATATGGCATAGGCCTAAGGTTATGAAGTAGAGAGATAAGAACTATATCGGAGATTGATTTTATATCACACATCTATGTCCTGCTAGAATAGAGTGAAGAAATTCACCCAAAAGTACAGCATACATAATAAACTTATATTCTAACTAATTTACACGGACAACAGTATCATTTTGCGGTACATGTGTAATATGGAACTTTCAGCATGAATTCGATTCTTTGAACGAAACCCGAATGTTTATACACTTTCTGTGACATGTAAGCATCTTGTATTCAATGGTAGTATATAAGCCGTGTCAGTGAATGTGAAAAGATAAATTAATCTTTAAAGAAAAAAATAACAGCCTAAGATTTGCATTGTTTTATTCGTCATTTACAGACAGATTTCTGGTAGCCAATGAAAAATCAGCATCACAGTGACATCATACGAGTTTCAAATTATGTTCATTCAATTCTACGCCCCAAATTACCCCTAGACACCAAATTTGGGTAAAGAGAAACCATGGAATATAATTTTGGCGCACTTTGAGCTCATTCTGGCCCACTGTGCGTCGTAATAAGAACCATAATTTATTATTGGATTAATGAACCTTTGGAATAACGCCAAAATATACTTAATAACAACCCTATTTCATTTCCGAACTAACGGACATTTAGTTGTATGAAAGGACTTCGGAATTAAAACAAACCTTATCTGAATTCAGATTACTGTATTACAATAACGCAAGTTCCCCTCGGAATCTGTGCGTGATACATGGAGTGAACATACAGTGATGTGAAGCGTTCGCTCATGCAGAGACGCTATAAATGTGCTTGTTCCGCTATGCATTTTCGAATGCGATCCGCATTTCGTTATAACGGAGCACATTTCTTTTGTTTTTCTTTGTCAGTGGCGCTCAGAAAAGACTTTGTGATAACGAAAATTTCGTTATGACCGTCTTCGTTATAAGCGAATTTTGTAGCATAGACTTTAATGGCGATAATTTTGGGACCAGAAGTTTTGCTTCATTTAACGAAATTTCGTTATAACTGTGTTCGTTGTAACGGGAGTGCACTGTATCTTTATTAATTTGCTTTCTTTGCATTGTTTCATCAATTTTGTAACTATTTTACTGTTACACCGTTATCGCTCATTTCGGAATTGCCCTGCTGCATTATTGGGCATTAACAACTATTAACAACTATATCAGGGATGTGGGAAGAGATTTTCACCTCCTTGGTATAATCACCACAGAGCATTACCTCCCTTGGCAATTACTCCTTGTTAAAATTAGGCTCCAAACAATCACTCCTCTTACAAAAACTCTCCCCCAGAAAATTACGTCTCTCATTGTTATTTTCGAACAACGTTTGCTATTTGAATTGAAAAAAAAAAAAAAAATTCATATTGTCTGGTTTGGGTCGAGACCTAACTTCAGGTTTTTAACATCTTTTGGGTGAGATAATTAGAAACCCTTAACGAAATATTAAAGAGCATGTTATTCCAAGGATTCAAGTTTTAGTGGAAAAAAAAATAGTCTTGAAATGGCTGGGAAAAAACAGGGCAGCCCTAACGTAAAAGTGATTTTGTCAACTACAACTCTCTAGATCTATTCAAAAAGAGGGTGCAGGACAAAAGACTTCGTTAACAACTAGGGGTGTTTTGTAAAAAAAAAAAAAAAAAATACCGTTAAACTCATAATATTTTACTCTTTCTAATCAGACTAACTTATATTTGAACTGGATTTCCCTTAAAGTATCAAGAACATTTAATTTGAAAACTAGCACAATTCTACTTGTATGTAAAATATTAAAAAAGCTGTAATTATACTCTTATGACAGATAAGGGCACCGTTTGATAAAAGTTGCCAGTTATGACATCTTGTTAGTCTCTAATAATTTCAATAAAACCATGGGTTCTGCTTGATTGATAAGCTCTAGTCACTGACTTGTTACCATGGACCTGCTTGGATCGACCTACAACGATTGGTAATTGTGTGGGACTGACAGCTTGTCAGGACTGACAACTTTCATAAAACCGTGCCCGGATCCTATCAGAAATTATGGCTTTATATCGAAGGGTCCCTCGCTCATGTTAAAAGAAAACTGTACTGACATTTTCTAATTGTCTGATAATTCTAATCTACATTTTTTGATGCCTACTACTGGAAAGAGAGGATTCTATAACCCAGGATAAGCCTGTAATGAATTTTTGAAAAACATGAAAACGAGCAAGCCATGGAACGATCCACACAATTTGGCCTACGTCATGGGTGCTCTTGGTGAACAACTCTGACTTAGGCAAGACGAACTACATAATGCCAATTTACTGATGAAATCTCACATGAAGTACTGCAAAAGCTGTTATTTAGTATAATTGCAATATGGAGCTATAATAAACATGTTAACAATATCTATTAATCTTTAAAAGCAATCTCTTCAACAGCTTTTTATTTAGATAAAACTTGTGGGGAAATTCCAGATATACAAAATGAAATTGGCATCTTTATCCGAGCGTGCTGCCCATAGAAGACTGTGTGTAAAGTAACGTTATGCATTTATGATCATGATCGAGCGATGGTTTGCCAGTTCAAACTATCTGACGTAGATGAGGGCTGAGTGAATCTAAATCCAAATGTAGATAGACTCTCTTCAACGGCACGCACGATTTACGCTTAGTAAGATGAAAACGGTACCCAGTACACATAGACTCTGAAATACTAGAACTAGGACTAGGACTACTGAGCAGTCAAGGAGTAGGTTCTACGTGGCAGTCCAAGTTTTGATGAGTAGGCCCTACACTCACTCACCGTCGACATTGCAGCTGTAGGCCCCATGTGCACAGCGCTATTAGTATACATACAAGTCCAGACGAAAGTCCAGACTCCAGATCTAGATCTGGACCCTTGTCTTGCAGGCACTGTTGTTCCTGTGCTGAATTTTTCAGGTAAGGTATCTGTTTTATGGATTTCTGATGTTTTGTAGTTGAGATAAATCTAATAGTGGTGTTATTTACACCAAGGACTTATGTTAGATCTAACAGTTTGTTTCAGTAGGCCTACTAGGACCCATATCTTGGAAGAGTGGCCTGACCACGTAGATTCTAACACAGTGTCGCCGCTTCGCGATCCCAGCGCTGGTGTAGGTATAGTGCTAGCGTACTTCCGTATCCATGTAGATATCTCAAAATTCACCTTGCCAAATGGCACTAAACTCACAGGAAATACTTCATGATTCATATCCAACAGCTCACGTTAACTGGAAACAAATCACATGTCGGGAAGCGTAAGTGTAGATGACGACTTTCCTGTCGGCGTTGCTAAAAACAATCTGCTCTACAACTAACATGAGTGATTGCGGCCAGGCCCTACCTACCTGCTGCGCACGCACAGACTGAAGTTAGCCATTTAATATCATGAGGCAAATCTTTCAAGTAATCGGGGGCAATAAATAAATTTACAAATTATTTGTTGTAAGTTCAACTAGAAATGTCGCTTTGGCGACTGGTATGCCTCCGCCATAATGCATGATTTTCCCAATAGGTCTAGATAGTACATGTGGACAATGTGTGATTACATTTTCACAAAATTGGCAAAATATTGAAATGACAAGTTTGTCACAAATGTGTTGAATGTTCACCTTCCTTGACCTAGGTTCAATTGGATGAATAGGAGAGCATGTATCTAGGGATTTAAGGACTTTAACTCGACTTTGACCCATTCATACATTTAGGCATTGAGTAATTTTCAAGGTACAGGTGTGGAGAAAAAGTGCAATTTCTGAATTGAATAGTAAATTGTTACCATTTTCATCTGGCCCTTGACCCTAAAATTCATAAGATAATCACTTTCAGGTAGAACATGCATAATATGTACTAAGTTTCAAGATAACTTGAGCCACTTCCGAGACATGGAGGAAAAAGTTAGTTCAGCACTTTCACTTGATCTTTGACCTTTTGACCTTTGAGGCAAAAAAAGAAGAAAAAAAAAACTTTCCAGAAAATTTCTATTAGGTTAAACATGTATGCATACACCAAGTGTAAAAAAAAAATAACCCTGCTGGCATTGCATGATAGGAGGGAAATAGTAAAATTTTGAAGTGTTGCACTTGACCTTTGACCCCTGACCTTTGACCCCATGAACCCTACATTCTCTAGATAATCACTTCCAGTCAGTATATGTATATACTATGTTCCATGAAGATACCTTGAACAATTTTCCAAGGTATGGAGAAAAAAAAAGTTTTAATATTTTTACTTGACCTTTTGACCTTTGACCTTTGACCTCATGACCCAAACTTTCACCAGAGAATCTTAATTGGGTAATACATGTATACACTAAGTTTCAAGAAAATATCTTCAGGCATTCAATAGATATGGTGGAAATAGTGAAATTTTATGTATTTGACCCTGACCTTTTGACCTTTGCCCTTTGACCTCATGACCCAAACTTTCACCAGAGAATCTTTATTGGGTAATACATGTATACACTAAGTTTCAAGAAAATATCTTCAGGCATTCAATAGATACGGTGGAAATAGTGAAATTTTATGTATTTGACCTTGACCTTTTGACCTTTGACCTTGAGCATGTGCACCCAAAAGTTGATAGGCACAACTTCACCCCCTAATACACATACATGCCAAGTTTCATTAGGATACCTCAACGGGTTTTGATAGTTACCTTGTCCACAAAATTCATTACGGATGGACGGAAGGACGGACGGACGGACGGACGGACGGACGGAAGGACGGACGGACGGACGGACGGAAGGACGGACAGACGGACGGACGGACGGACGGACGGACAACCCGAAAACATAATGCCTCCGGCACCACTTCGTGGCGGAGGCATAATGAAAAATGTAGTTCCTATATCACACAAGTCGCAAAAATCATTACACTTTTGAGTTTAGTTCTTGCGTAAATTCCCCGTTCGCACAGTACTAGTCGGCTAACTTCAGTTCTAGATTGTGCATCTTGCGTTCGCCAGGCTCTCTCGCGAAGAGTGAGTTTTTTTTGAGTGACGACTTGAAAGTCGACGTCAATATTGATACTTCTCGATTACTGATTTCGTTCAAATATAAGAGAATACTTTGAAATATGCTTTGAAGTATATCCTGTAATTTTGGTGCGATTTGGTTCAGTGAAATTTGAGATATCTACATGGATAGAACAGTACACAAGTGCCGCCTGCTAGCTAAATTAGGCCTAAGCGTCGTCTGCTACTCGATACGAATTAAAGGACAAGTTCACCTTCATAAACATAAGGATTGAGAGAACGTAGCAATATTAGTAGAACACATAATTGAAAGTTTGAGGAAAATCAGACAATCCGTTCAAAAGTTATGAATTTTTTAAGTTTTTGTGCAGTAACCGCTGGATGAGAAGACTACTGCAGTGTGTGAATAACTTAGATGTCACATGCATACAACAATATAAGGAAAATATAAAGAGAATTTCACAAAATTTCATCTTTTGAAAAAAGTACACATTCCCCAGACTCGTTACCGCCAAATGTTATGGGTAATATTATTCCCCCTGCCTTTAGAAAGAGGCAAGTCAAGTGCTCTTTTGTTATGCGAAAAAAGTGAAAATATGTTGAATTTTCTTTGCATTTTCTTCATACTGTTGTATGCATATGACTCACAAGCTGTAGTAGTCTCCTCATCCAGCGGTTCCAACCCAAAAATTTAAAAAATTCATAACTTTTGCATCGATTGTCCAATTTTTCTCAAACTTTCACTGATGTGTTCTACTAATATTGTTGCATTCTCTCAATCCTTATGTTTATGAAGGTGAACTTGTCCTTTAACGCACGCGTATGCGAGTGCTTGTAATCAGTAATAGTGAGAGCACCTGTGACATCATAACATCCGGGCTCGTCAGCTCATTAGCATAATTCTCACCTAAAAAGTTCCATTTTTAACATTAAATTACGGACTTAATCGTTATGAAATTTTGATTCTGTTTGCACCGCTGGGTCTTTAGAATTAAAAGAACAACATATAAAAAGGGGGAGGGGTAGTTGCCCTAGGGGGGAATAGACCTGGGGGGTAATTATCCGGGTGTTAGTTATCCGGAGGGTAGTTGCACAGGGGGTAAGTGCCTGGATACGGATTTTGCCATACAGTAATTTCAGTCACAATTACAATTTTCAATTAGACAAAAGAGTTATTGTCGGGAAATGGAAAATTGACAAAATTAATTTTACACAATGTAGTTGGCGAAAATAAATTTGATAATACTGTACGTGGCTGAGCAAAATGCTGGGAATGGAACACTTACACAGAGCATGAACGGGATTAAGAAGGGATTTTGCATACAAGTTTATTCATTGATATTGCTGTTTTTGCCTCAGAAAGTCAGAGAATAGCTTTAATCGGGGTGTATTTTGTAAAAAACTGCTTGACTTGCGATGACATCATGTGGTCAAGTAAGTAATTCTCCGGGAGAAAATTACAGAATAAAAACATATTTTCAGACATAAGTAGTTTCTGGAATTGTGATTGCCGAAAGGTATAATCATGTTTACCTTGCTTTGTGCAAAACTAAGATTATTTTAGAGTAAGAATTATAATTTGAAAGAAAAGAGTGATTGGGTCAGAAATCTTCCTCTGGTCAGTTTGGAGAGACTGTATGAATTTCATTCACTCTAAGAACGGTCAGAGGAAGAGGACATGTTTTGCGTCAGAGGATAAGTCAAAGTTTCCGACAATCACTCTGATTTTGGAGAAAATTGTATTCAGTAAATTCAATATTTCAATTTATAAATGGATAGAGAAACGTCCAGTAATGAATTGTGTCTCTATATGTTGTTTTAGAAAGATCTTCTTAGGGAGAATTATGAAGCTTTTAGGCGATAGTGGTCCACCGTGAAAAAGTTGCATTTTTGCTGTACATTAGTCTCGTTTATGATACTGTTTCCTTGCTTTGTGTGAATTCTACATATTGTATGGAAGACAGAAATTAACTAGGATGAGTTTGTTTGAAGTTGTTGACAGTATGGTTTGATATTATGTTTGTTATTTTGCATCATGAAGTAATAATGGTGTTCAAAAGTTTCCATTAACGATGACGGGTTCTACGAGTGAGCGACTACCATCTTGGTTACGAGTCATGCTCGGTGTACTTTATCATGTCGTTTTCGGTCAGTGGAGAGAGGAAGAAAGAAGAGAAGGAGGGTGCAAACAAGAGAAGAGAGATGGAAGAAGAAAGGGAAAGAGAAGTTTGCACTAGAGTTAACAGATGGGGTATGTTGAAGTAGGAAGAGAAAAAGTTAGGTCACTTGGCAATGGTCACAAGAGTTGATTCATGTTTTATGTCCAGTTATCCACAAGGGATTTGTCTTGCTCAAGCAAGTGACCTTAGACAGGCAAAAGTACAGATTTTGGTCAGTAGTTAGTTGGTTTATCGGTGACGCGAGCGTTGATAGAGCGGCGTTCTGCGCATGCGGGCGTTGGCTCGGCGGGGGTTTAAAGTTGGTTTAGCGGCATACCGCTTTTGACGGTTCGCTTTGATAGAAGTTCTGATAGATTTTTTATAGAAGTCGATAGTTGAAGTTCATCATGCCACGTGGACAAAAGCAGAGGAAGGCTGGAGAAGGAAAGGCAGCAGCCTCCAAGAAGATTCTGCTGCTGGACTAGTGCATCAATTATAGCAAGTCTCTCAGCATCCATGGTAGTACAGTTTTACTGTAACTTTGAGCAAATTCGATATAAATCGTCTGTTGAGAATGAGAAGGGCGTTAAGTTGTCCCGAACACTATGGGTTTAGAGGCAACTTAACGCCCTTATCATTCTCAACCGACGAAATGAGGTCTGCACTCAACGGCAGCTCGATTCCAAATGGGCTCCTGGTCCATTTCACCAAATTCTGGTCCCGCTCCGACACCTCCATACCAACGCCAAACCAAAGTTCATCACCGCAATGGATCGCTGATTCAACGCCCGACACCGTTCCAACAATCCCGTGTCCGCTCGTAAAACGCTTACAACCGCTCCACCAAAGTTTGTGCAACGTTTAATCACCGCCCGGCAAAGCTGGCGAAGCAGCGGTGGTCCAGCGTTCAAGATTTCTGCGTTGGCCTAGCGGACCCAAGCGTCCACGAACTTGCGTCTAGCGGTGCCAAACTTTGACTGCGGGCGTTGTTGGAGCGGTGGTGAACTTTGCCGGAGCGGAAAATTGTCCGCTCCTCACCACTCGCAATATTTTGTGCAGCTCAAAACTTTCGGAGCGGTAGGAGGGACCATCAGCGGTGGCCGAGCGTATACGGCGTTGCCTTAATGGAGGCCAACTTCTGTTAAACGGTGGTGAACGGTTACGAGCGGTGATGAATTTTTTTCACCGCTCCAGGAACGCTCCAGCAAAGTTCTGGCGGTGTGACCGGGCCTTTAGATCGTATGATAATCCCTTGTATACACATGTTGTATTATAATGAGAGACCCAGGGGGTCTCGCGCTCACCTGAGTATCGCAAGTTCACCTTCCATGCATTTCAGCAGATTCTTACCTGAGAACAATGGAAACTTGTGGTGGGGGATAGCTTTTGAGAGCTGGGGGCATGGTGTCCATTTGCGTATTCCAACACACTGGTAAAAATACCTGCCAAGTACACTGTACTTTATAGAATGTTGGACTGA
Organism: Diadema setosum; assembly: GCF_964275005.1. Lineage (NCBI taxonomy): Eukaryota > Metazoa > Echinodermata > Echinoidea > Diadematoida > Diadematidae > Diadema > Diadema setosum. The sequence goes on from NC_092697.1 coordinate 22,118,648, forward strand.
TTATGCAGTTTGGGGGAAAAAAGACTTAGGAATGCTACTTGCCAAGTTTGGTGAAAATCCATTATGTTGCTTTCAGCAAGAAGATGAAATTAGGTCTGCATTTGGAATTACAGTCATCAATGTGCAAACTCAAAGTTTACTTTACGATGATGGGAATGAGATTCTATCCCCCTAGGGATGCTACCTGCCAAGTTTCGTGAAAATTCATAATGGCATTTTCAAGAAAAAGATGAAAATGTACAATTTGGACCATATTGGACCCCTCCCCTGGGTCCCAAGGGGAGCACCCCTTATTCTGTCATGAACAAACTAGAAACTACAATCATCAATGTATCAACTCATAGTATTAACTTACCTCTATCACTTCTGGATTTAGAGAAGAAGATTTTTTAAGATTCCTTAATTTTAGGGGGTTTGGGCCCCTCGGGGGGCCCAGGTGGGGCATGGTGCCCACTTGAAAAATTTGAGATCCTATCCCCCTAGGGATGCTACATGTACTTGCCAAGTTTGGCAAAAATCTGTCATGGGGTTCTCAGGAAGAAGATGAAAATGTAAAAAAGTTTACGCATGATGCACAGCGGACGACGCACGATGCACGACAGGTGCCGGACTAAGAGGGACCCAATTCGGCTCAGGTGAGCTAAAAGTGCTTGTATGTTGTACAATTATTATTCCACTTGCACATCATACCTGTACAGAATTTTTGGTTCGCCAGTTGAGAAGCGTGCATTGTAGGTGGAGGGCATGTGAGATACATGCGTAAATAGTCCGTGTCGTAGTAACATAATAGATTATTTGCATACAAGTCATGCGCTTTACATATTTCATGTAACAGTGATAGATGGTATTGGTTATTGACATTACTGTTAAATAATTATTGTATTAATTTATTTGCTTTTTTACCCATGTTGAGACAAAATAAATTAATTGAAATGTTGCTGCTGCTGTCCTTGGAGTGAAGTTGGATAGGCAGTTGACCTACAAGGAACAACTCAAGGCCATAAGTGCTAAAGTGTCCTCAAGGAACAACCTCCTTCGCCAACTTGCAGGCTCAAAATGGGGTGCCAGTGCAACCACTCTCAGCACTAGTGCGCTAGCACTGGTATATAGTGCCGCGGAATACACCTTCCCTGCGTGGTGTAGGAGCTCTCACACCAAGAAACTTGACACGGTCCTGAATGACACCACGAGGCTGATTACAGGATGTCTCCGGCCAACACCAACAGAATCCCTACCTATTCTCTCAAACATCGCTCCTGCCCCATGCGCCGAGAACATCATACCCATAGGCTGGTCACCAAGGCCTCCAGCAACCCGAACAACCTCCTCCACGACGTACAGTCAACCTCGCGTAAGTCGACATAATCGGGACTGAGCAAAACACGTCGACTTACGCGTAAGTGAACATTTTGTCGACTTATAAATGAAAATTAATTTCCCCTGTACAGAGTAAGATTTGGATCACGATGTGGATCGCTACCCACATCTTACTCCTTCTGCCGCCAAAACATGCCTACTGACATGAGCAACAATAATGTTTTAGTTCATGCATTTAAATCTTGCGCGGGTTAGTAACAACAACGCACAATTCCCAAATCTCTAGAGAGATTTTGAATGAGCGGGATCGGAAACCTAGGCCCGTTTCTAGACACTTAACGTTTTAAACTTGATTTGAAATATCAAAGGCAAATTCCCAAAAATTGCATTAAACTTTGCGATTTAAATTCAAGTGCGTTGCTGGGAAGATATGCGTCTGATTTCGCATGATTCTGTCGAGATTATTTTTCAGTGCCAACTGAGTTGAAATATGTGTGATTTTCCTTCCCTCAGTCACCATATTTGTTCTGCTTAAATTTGTATTGCCATACTCTGAAAAAGAATTGTTCTCGCGCTCCGATTCGCAACATTACCGCTCTGTACGGCGCGGGCCCGTCTGAAATAAAAAGAAGAAGAAAAGCTTGTTCATCAGAAAATGACATCTCGGACTACTATAACCTTCGTAAAGAAAAACCTCTTACCATTGTCGGACTAATTTAAGTTTGGACTGAGATTTAAAACTTTGGCATAGCGAACTTTCACAATAATTCGTTATCATTTTTTTTATTGACATTTTGTGAAGCAGCATGCGTTTCGGTAGTTTGAAACGTGTAAATGTTGCAATGTCTTTCCCCTGCAAGTGCAGACTAAGTTCGGTCACGGCGAAAGTTCCGGTACGAAATTAGAAATGATGCGAGCCTTTTCCACAATAACGCACTTCCGTACATTTTTATGTGTTCAAACGCAGTTTCTAGTTTCGGACAAGAATCGCAAGTCTTTTCTGCAACGCTCTTGCGTTTTAAATACAGCGTTGCTTGTGATTTGACAGACTTGCATTTGATTTTTAGAGTTGCGTTTAAACATGATTGAGTTTAAATTTCATACAATTTTCTAGTTTTGTGATTTTCAAACGAAAGTCTTTTCAGCGTTCTGTGTGATTTGATGGACTTGATTTTCACAATTGCGTTTAATTTTTTTATTTTGCTTACGATAAGTCTTTTAAACAATAACACACTTCCGTAGATGTTTAGAGATGCGTTTAAACGCAATTTCTTATAGTTTCGTACAAAAACCGCAAGTCTCCTCTGCAACGCTCTTACGTTTGAATACAGCGTTACGTTGATGGACTTGCATTTGATTTTTAGAGTTGCGTTTAAACGCAATTGAGTTAAAAAAAGTTCCCTACAATTTTCTAGTATTGTATGATTATCAAACGCAAGTCTTTCAGTGTTCCGTGTGATTTGATGGATTTCCATTTGATTTTTAGAGTTGCATTTAATTTGTAATTTTGTTTACGAAATGAAAAATACTGCAAGTCTTTTCAACAATAACACACTTCCGCAGATGTTTAGAGATGCGTTTAAACAGTTTCTTATAGTTCCGTACAAAAACTGCAAGTCTTCTCTGCAACGCACTTGTGTTTAAATACAGCATTACGTGTGACATGATGGGCTTGCATTTGATTTTTAGAGTTGCGTTTCAACGCAATTGAGTTAAAAAAAGTTCCCTACAATTTTCTAGTTTCGCATGATTATCAAACGCAAGTCTTTCAGCATTCTGTGCGATTTGATGGACTTGCATTTGATTTTTAGTGTTGCGTTTAAACGCAGTCGAGTTTAAGTTTCCTACAATTTTCTAGTTTCGTGTGATTATCAAACGCAAGTCTTTTCAGCGTTCCGTGTGATTTGATGGACTTGCATTTGATTTTCAGAGTTGCGTTTAAACGCAATTGAGTTTAAGTTTCCTACAATTTTCTAGTTTCGTATGATTATCAAACGCAAGTCTTTTCAGCGTTCCGTGTGATTTGATGGACTTGCATTTGATTTTCAGAGTTGCATTTAATTTGTAATTTTGTTTACGAAATGAAAAATACTGCAAGTCTTTTCAACAATAACACACTTCCGCAGATGTTTAGAGATGCGTTTAAACAGTTTCTTATAGTTCCGTACAAAAACTGCAAGTCTTCTCTGCAACGCACTTGTGTTTAAATACAGCATTACGTGTGACATGATGGGCTTGCATTTGATTTTTAGAGTTGCGTTTCAACGCAATTGAGTTAAAAAAAGTTCCCTACAATTTTCTAGTTTCGCATGATTATCAAACGCAAGTCTTTCAGCATTCTGTGCGATTTGATGGACTTGCATTTGATTTTTAGTGTTGCGTTTAAACGCAGTCGAGTTTAAGTTTCCTACAATTTTCTAGTTTCGTGTGATTATCAAACGCAAGTCTTTTCAGCGTTCCGTGTGATTTGATGGACTTGCATTTGATTTTCAGAGTTGCGTTTAATTTCTAATTTTGCTTACAAAATGAAAAAAGTAATGCAAGTCTTTTCAACAATAACGCACTTCCGTAGATGTATTTAAACGCAGTTTCTAGTTTCGTACAAAAACCGCAAGTCTTCTCTGCAACGCTCTTGCGTTTAAATACATCGTTGCATGTGATTTGATAGGCTTGCATTTGATTTTTAGAGTTGCGTTTAAACGCAGTTGAATTTCAGGTTCGTACAATTATTTTCTAGATTTATATGATTATTAAACGCAAGTCTTTTCAGCAACGCACTTGCGTTTAAATGCAAAAGTTGCGTGTGATTTGATACACCTGCATTTGATTTTTTGAGTTGCATTATTAGTTGCATTGTAATAAATCTTTTTAGAAAGGGCCCTGGTTTTACTACCGCTTCGGAATAATCAACGTTAGAATATTCGGATTTACAAAAACACCTATTTCATGTTCAGATAATGAATACCTACTGGGACACATAAGTGTACAAAATTTGTGCGTCTTGAGAAAAACGAGAGGGAGAAAAGGGGTAAAGTGAACTGTCTTGGGTACTACATATTGCTCCAGTGTAAATGAGTGTATGTCCTATATATTCTGGCATACAAGGTAATGAACGCATGGCGCGAACGCTACCGCGCCGTAAACTAGCGAATTACCGAATAGAAACGCAGCGAATCGGAGCGGGAAAACAATCCTTTTTCAGAGAATGGCGATAAGATTTTGAGCGAAAAATTATGTCGACTTAGACAAGGGAATTAACACGTATTTTAGCTCAGTTGGCACTGAAAAATCAGGTTGACTTACGCGAGTTGTCGACTTATAAATGTCGACTAAGACGAGGAAATTTTCAAGGAATAACAAAGGCAAAAGTCGGGACTTTTTTATTGTGTCGACTTAAGCGAGTTGTCGACTTATGCGATGTCGACTTAGGCGAGGTCTACTGTAGTTGAGGGCTCTCTAACTCTGGGTCGGCGGCATCAGTGACTGAAGTCTCGTCTCCCTTTCTCCCGCCATGCAGCAACACTGAGAGGATCAGACTTAAACAACTACCAGGCATGGAGAGCAAGCTGGCAAGACACCCAACGACCTGCCCAACTCGTCACGCCCAATACATCTGTCCCCTCAGGCGCAAACCTCCCAAGGAGGGAGTGGGTGTCATTAAAATTGGATTCGAACGGGAGTTGGGTGTTTCAACGCAGCCATGCATCGGTGGGGGCTATGCCCGTCAGCAGCCTGCCAGTGTGGTGCACCAGAACAGACTGCTCAACACAACTTGAATGAGTGCCCTGATCTCCGCCCTCCTGACAACATGGACCTAACACACCCTATTCCTGAGACTGTAACTTGGCTAGAACAATTGAGGGACGTTATTTAGCTACCGCTGCCTCGAATACGCAAGAAGAAGAAGAAGATGAAGAATTGAAATGTTAAATCGGTAAGCAATTTAGAATATGAAAACAGTTTGTTGCATCGTGATGAACAAGTTTACATATTTCAGACAATGTAGGGAAAGAGAGAATTTTATTCAGCTCAAAGTAAATCCCCAGTTGATTTTGGATCATGTAATTTCAAGTTTTCAAAGTGAAGAAATGTGTTAGTTTGATTTATATCAACGTATAATCGTTGTTGTTGAAACATTAGTATCGTGTACCGTAAAGTTTCGTGTATAAGACGCACCCGTGTATAAGACGCACCCCTACTTTCGGACCTAAAATAAAAAAAAAAAATAAAAAAAAAAACACGAAAATTTCCAAGCCAAAAATCCCGTCAATCCCTCGTTTGAGGCGAGTCCCCAACTTCCACAAAGAAAGTGGGGTTCTATACCGCTTTCAAGATTTTTCGTTTGAGAGTTGGGAGTCGAAGTATTTGTCCATTGCAAATAAACTTTCTGCTCGGTGTGACAAACCTGGAGGCCAAGCCAGGGTTTGATGACTCCAGCAGCTGTCGTATTACGTAAAAGCATGATAAGGATATCTGCCTGTGGCAGACCATTCAAAGTAAACTCAATTTTCTCTATCCTTTCTAAAGTTTTCAATTTTATATTCTATTGAGAAATTCTATGGTCATCCATTTTACATTTCGAACGAAAAAAATTGACCCGTAAATAACGAAAATACAGGAATAAGAAGGAGAGCATTGCCAGTTTGCCGGTGCTGACAATGTGCTATTTGGCAGTGAGTTACAACGGGGAGGTGAGACTACCTCCCTGGTTACAATCAGCCTGCTGACTGGATCATTGAGAAAGAGAGAGAGAGGGAGAGAGAGAGAGAGAGAGAGAGAGGGAGGGAGAGAGGGAGAGAGAGAGAGAGGGGGGGGGGGGGAGAGATGGGGGAGAGACAAAATGTGACCCTGCACCTCAAAACAAACAAAAAGTCGCCAGACATGAATTTTTAGTTAAGACCGTATTCTGAAAGAGCAGACTTTAAGCTTGAAAATGATGTATAACTCAAATCAAATGGACTCTCCTAACCTATCTAAATATTGGAAAGAAAGCACAAACTCAGGAAAAGTGTGACCTGAGAAAAGAGGCTCTGAAGTACAATACAGTGTCTATTCAAGCGCTTAATTACCAAACCGTGCTAGCTGTGCGATGAATGGGACAAAAAACAGGAAGTAAACTACCAGAGTAACAACAATGAAGAGATTATCAGATTAAACTGAAATTAAGCATGCCTCATTAACACATTCTGTCCATAATCAATGCCAATTTTCAAAGCAGTAGCACTATCCTTCCAAAAGTTATTAGAGTTGAAAGTGAAGAGTGTGGAGGTTTTTTAGAAATGAAAAAGGGATTCTAAAGACACATCTGATCACACCATTCTACCAAAAATGTTCGAGATAAACTGCTTTAAAAACACAATTTTCTGCCCGTTTTATGATAACAAATTTTAGCATAATGTAAAAGAAGACCCACTCTTTCAGAAAATATGAAAAAGTCAAGTTCGGCTAGGTTGACCCATTTCACTTATTTTCAGTCCTCACGCAAAATCAGTTTGTGCGACTTTATGTTCGTTTTGAGGTGCACGGTCACAAATGGAATGACAATAGTTCCGGTCACTGCAGTACAGGCATGCTCTGTCTGCATACGCTGAATGTCTACACTCACACACACACACGCACCATGGAGCTACATAGCCCATGCCAAAACCAAAACAATCTCCTCCTCTCGCGGTGCCCCCCCCCCCCCCCCTGTGACACTGTGGCGATGACTGATGCTTAGATTAGGCCAGGGTCAAGAAACAGGTGTTTTATATCTTTGATTTTAAGTCATTGATTGCCAAGATATACACTGGCATTATTTACGGGGGTGTAGCCTCTTCAAACGAGAGATTTGCGTCATGAAATATAGCGTATGTCATACATATTATTTCAGCTCAAAATTTACCTAGAATGCAGCATGTATTTGCTCTATTTTTCGTTTCCTTTTATACTTTCTTTTAACGGTATTCATCAGACATCGGCAAAATATGGAAGACGCAAAATGCGAGACTTGTCTCGGTACTCACTTCCTATTGTTTCACCTTTCAATCGTGGTACATGTGTCATGCATATCGTACTCACGAGTGTACAGTACGATCTTTGCTGTCATACATAGCAGAGGGTGTCTCGCATATTGACGCATGTCAGACTGGAAGGTTCATTACAAAAAATAAGAAAAACATCAACAAGTGTAGCAGAGGGATCATATGGCGAGACGTACGGTGCGTACGGTAATTACACTCACTGTTGTTTCGCCCGGAGGGATTACCAGTAACATGTGTGTCTCTTGTACCATGCTTGTATGCACAGTGCTAGCCTTTTGCAAAAGGCAGCTCGCTATAATTTCAGCACACGCACACAGAGAGCAATGGACTTGCACACACAGCGCGCAACGGGCAAGCGCGCTCCCATCCGATCGCTGTGTGCACACGAGTCCATTGCAAAAGCCTCTCTGCAGCTGCTGCCTTTGCCAAAGGCTTGCTAGCTAACTAGCTAGCTACAGTGTAGCTATGCTATCCTAGCTGGCCTCGTGAAATGAAGAGCAAACGAACGACATGGATATGCATGCATGCTTCACACATCGTTCATATTTACGGTGACATAGTGTCGATCCTACTCCATACACTACGTATTTTACAGCTTTTGTCTATGGCCATATTGATACTAGTACATTGATAAGTTTTACGGTATCGGTAATTTAGTAATGATACCTGTACATAGCGTATTCCAGCTACTAGGTTGGCTGTTGGTAGCTTGGTAGACTGACATCGGTAGCATACAGCAGTGCTGTTACAGCTGTTGTCTATGGCCAGATTGATACATCGTTAATGCACAAGGCCGATGTAAGTTTATCTCGTATTTGCAGCTTTTGTGTGTGTCCAGATTGAAAGATCACTCATTTATCCATAAGTTTTAGTGATTGCATACCTTCAAAACGTCGATGGGCATGCATGGCCCCAAGTTGGCCTGATAAAATTGGGTGTACATGACGGATTTTTTTCCGTGATTCGACTGTACCCGTGTATATGACGCACCCCCGATTTTCAATGTTTTCCGACGAAAAAATAGTGCGTCTTATACACGGAACTTTACGGTATATAAAAGTGCTAGCTGTATTGCGTGGTTCAGGATGTGCGTTGATTATCGCTTTTGTTATTTTTATTTCTCTGCTTTGTAGGCTTTATTCTTTTTTTTTGTTGCTTTAGTCACTCCGAAACATTAAAGGCCCAAGTTCCTTCAAACTGAAGTCTCCCGACATCCTCATTGGTGTGAAACCCGTGGACCTCAACTGTCCATATACCCCATGCAGTCGACCCACTTCATGACAGAATTATATCACCCCATCACGACCCATTCATTAAATATTCTAAACTCATTGTACACGTGTATCAGTGAATCACTACCCAGGGTGTCTTCAGAGTTGGCGCTCCTACACAATACAACTCTGAAATTAATTAATGTTGTGAATAAAGTCTCCTTTATCTTAATAGTAGACGGCGAGTTGTAATGTTCTTAAAATTTTCTGTAGATTTTGATTTTGTGTGCTATTTCCCCTATTTTGAGGGTGCTGAACACGAATCCACTTGTTGCCATTTTTCTAACCGACGTCTTCAGCCGTTGCCGTGGCAACGCATTATTTTCCTTAAAGAACATGTACTCTTCATCAAACGTCATAAAAACATGTTGTAAACACCAAAATATGTCATTATAAACCCTATTTAATCAAATAAAAAAAAAAATACAATTTCTATAATGTCATGGTTACCTCATAGCAATGAGTGTTACCATGGCAACAATAAACAAAAATGATATTTTACTTCCGGAGTCTCCGAAAGAGACTACATTGAGAGACCCGCTTTGCGCACGCGCAGTCATATCGCTTTTCTACGCACGAGTATTCGAACGTAGTTCCCCTATCGCAGTCGAAAATTCTTATTTTTTATCGCGTTTTCGCGGTACTATCGGTTCTAGAAACCAGCAGTTAGTGGAATTTAGATTTCCGCAATCTCCCTATATCGTACAACGATTATTCGGTGCTTAGCAAGGCGGGAAGCACAGCCTCTTCTATCGGCCTCATTCCACGAAAGTCACGCGGTGGCTACATCGTGATGAAGGCACAACAGCTCCAACAGCTGCATCATCCGGCTAAGCCCGGCACAGAGGAAAGCATCAACGTTGTTTGCAAAGAACGTTCTTCTCCGACAGACAAAAAAGTCAAGCCGATAAAGAAACTAGTTAAAGGGGATGGCTAGTAACTGATCACTGGGAATCAGTGGGAATGCTGGAGGATGATTGTTCCAATCCTTGTGGGATTCATTTAAGAGTACATTATATATCTACTGTTGGGTGAAAATTATTTGCTTCAGAATGGTTTCATATTCAAGTAATGTGCAGTTTAATGTTTCCAGGTTAGTGTGCCTGGTCAGTGACGGGGCATTCATCTGCACATTACTTGAATATGAGACCGTTCTGAAGCAAATAATTTTCACACAACAGTAGATATATCATGTACTCTTAAATGAATCCCACAAGGATTGGAACAATCATCCCTCAGCATTCCCACTGATTTCCACTGATCGGTTACTAGCCATCCCCTTTAAGTCGGATACGGTTTCCGGTACTAACATGACGGGTAAAGTGCCACAATCGAAGCAGGGCCCAAAGACGGGCGAAAAATCCTCGGATGTCGAGGACAGAGTATCGTGACTGGAAAGTCTTCTGAGTAAAGTGGTCGACGCGCTGCCTAGTGTAAACTCCACGCCGAAACCGGCATCGCGCCATTTTGTGGCGTACGATGAGGCGCACAGCGCCGGACAGTGTGAACTTCCTATGGAAACTGATTTTCACCAGTGCGGGGAGCCGCACGTGCGTGACACGGGCAAAGCCAACAGGGAAGAAGGCGAATTTACGTCAGACGCGGCAGACGTGCAAGAAATTCCCGTTCTCGCAGCAAAATTTGCCGAGCCGGGTGATACGGGGCTACCGGTGGACGAGGACTTAGCCAGCTCTACTACTTACCTCATCAACCACCCGCTAGAAGAAAAAGTGTTGGAAGAGACGGCATCTAAGTATCCAGCCCCGAGCAACTGTGTTTACCTCTCTACACCGAAGGTGAACGGCCCGATCTGGGATAACCTACCGTAACACACACGCAGTAGAGATGCCAAGTTACAGCATGTGAAGAAGTTGCTGACGATGGGCCTGAGCGCGCTAATACAGTCCATCCCATCACCTTGGCTGACCGACACACAGCAGGACGCATTGGCGTTGCTGTGAAATGCCAATTTTGAACTCAATTCGTTGAGGAAAGAACTTATCAAGCCGGACATGGCAGCCACTTACTCTCATCTTTGCAAACCTTCCACTCCCGTCACTAAATTCCTATTCGGGGATGAATTGGGAAAGAGAATGAAAGATCTCTCAGAGGAGCAGAAAGCTGCATCAGGGGTGATGAGAAACCCAATTTTGCGGCCACAGTCTATTACGTACCACCCGAACAGGGGAGCAGCTTTCTCCAAGCGACAATACAGAAGCGCCAGCTGGACTGCAAGTTCAGCTGCTTCAACACACAGACCAACAGCCGGCGGTAGTAGCAGGCCTTTTTTAGGTCAGCGCCCACAGTGGGGTCACAGCAAGCAGCCACCACCCCGCACAGCGAGCCGCCCCCCACAACAGGCTCCTCAGCACAGGCCTCCAATGCAGTGCAAGAAATAACTACCAGCATACACACAGAGGTAGGTAGTTTCGATTCACATCATGATCATATACCAGCAGTCCCCAATGTATTTGTGCATGTGTGCAATGTATTCAAAGGAAAGCTCCAGTGGCAGTCGGAGGTCGAGTGAGGCTTTTTTTACAGGCGATGGTGCCAAATCACAGCTGATCCATTTATTTGGGCAGCAATCAGGGGTTACAAAATTGAGTTTGAAGAAGCATGTATGCCCCCTAGGAGGGATAAGCCCTTCATTCAATACAAACCAAACCAGCACAATTCAGCTTGTATTGACAGAGAGATCTCAAGCTTACTGACTAAGAATGTTATCGAAGAATGTGGTCATGAAGGAGAATTTCTCTCCAACATTTTCACACGACCCAAGAAAAATGGGGGTGTCCGACTATTACTTGATTTGTCAGATTTGAACAAGTGTGTGAGCGTACAACACTTCAAAATGGATAACATTCATACAGCTGCCCTTTTAATCTCCCCAGGAGATTTCCTAGCCTCAGTCGACCTCCGGGATGCTTACTACTCCATCCCAATTGACACTGAATACAGAAAATTCTTGAAATTTCCATGGAAAGGGAAATTTTACAGATTCAAAGTCCTACCAAATGGGCTCAGCACAGCGCCCAGACTTTTCACCAAGCTCATGAAACCTGTTTTCGCTACACTGAGAGAAATGGGGCACATAGTACTAGGCTACCTTGATGATACTCTCATTATCGGAGAGTCAATAGAACAAGCAAAGGAGGCTGTACGGGCAACCACAAATCTCCTGTCTGAACTAGGTTTCGTAGTCCACGAGGAGAAATCTATGCTAGAACCCCAACAAGAGCTCACATTCCTAGGGTTTAAGCTGCACACGGGTGATATGACTATCTCCCTGCCAGAAGAGAAAATGCAGGACATTATCACAGTCTGTTCAGACTTGCTTGACAACACTAGACCCACAATCTGGCAGGTGTCACATGTTATCGGGAAGATAATAGCTACTTTCCCTGGAGTCCAACATGGCCCTCTTTTCTACAGATACCTAGAACGTGACAAAATTGCCGCCCTTAACAGTAGGCCAGCCAAGACGATTTTTTTTTCTTTGGATGGCAAAATTTGTTAATGCTTAGTTTTCCAGCTGAAAGTCTTGCAAAAATACTGATGTTTAGCGTACGGCCGGATGTCAAGCGCGTTTTTGCCGAAAAATGCCTTTTTTAGCACAAAATTTGAAAGAATGTCAAAAATCACAGTTTTTATTTTTTTATCGAAATAAGTAATGATTGATAAGTACCTTTCAAACTAGAAATGTGTTATCTTCCATTTCAAGTTTAGAACCCGACTAATATACATTTGAATTTAGAATATTACACGCACATATATGGCGCAATGAAACATAAAACCGTGATTTACTCAAAATTGTACTTTGTAAAATCTACCAATATTTCAAAGTTTTTTTAAACTACCTAAATAAATCTATTCAAAAGCTTTTATTTTTTCGAAATACAATATATGTTCTGATATCTTATGCAGCAAAGAAATTATAAGATAAGGCGAAAGATAACTTCTTTTATGTTATCCTAAATGGGACGATGTATTTTTACCGGACGCACATTTTGAATGAAAAATCGAATGTATAGCGTAGGCCCATATATATTGCACGTGGTATAGTGCGTGTAGGTATTTATCTTACATAGTCGGCGAAGTCAATGGACAGGTTGGATAGCTGACTGCAAAAACCCTTTGTGGCACCTTGATATGACTGAAATGTGCTTCTTTGCAAAAAAAAAAAAAAAAAAAAATACAAAGAGGGGTGGTCAGTAGTGTTGTTACCATGGCAACTGATCATTATTAGGTCACTCCCTGAAAATGTCAAATATTCATGATTATAAAACGTACAAAAGTGTTGAAACATTTGTGTGTGTGTGTGTGTGTGAAAAATGTATCAAACTAATGTATGTTTAACAATGAAACCTAAGAGTTATATATAAATTGTTTACTATGTTCGGAAATGGTTGTCATGGAAACCGTGATAACAAATCACGTTTTACTGGGAAAAATTACGCTACCAAATCTCCCATCCTGCATACTCACCCCTTCCCCCAAGAATGCTTGGGAATTCATGGTTATCAATACAATGCTATATAGTTTGCATTCTCAGGCCCTGAAACGCAGCCCTGCAAGGGATAGGCACGAAATCACTTTTACTTTTGTAATGTTCTAAGGCGAGGTGTTTGCATTTTTTTATCTATCCTCCCGCAGAAGACTTACTAAATGTTTCTTTTATGATGATTGATTGTTTACATGAACGTTGTTTGGAATGCACACTTATTCGGCGACATAAGAATATTATATATTTATCCCGGATTTGTGTGAAAAAGTAAGGCAAATATCACCCTCAAAAAAGAAAATGAAGTAAAAAGGAAGTAGAAGTGAAATGCGTACAATGCAATAACAGCCTCATTTCCCCTTCCCATCATTAAGTCGGTTAAATCATCGAGTCTATAGTGCAGATTATATTTATCCTTGGCCAAGTTCTATGTCCTTGGAGCAGACATGTAACAAATTGTTTGTTTGCAATTCGATTTTTTTTTTCTGTTCTATATTATCACATCTTTGTGAAAAAACTCCAATTATTTCAGTTATCACCAACACTCTAAATTCCCAGTCAACCAACAAAACGTACTACACAATGTGCACACGCCCGCAACCACCGTCTCAAACAGCGTTCACGGACTATATCAACACACAATGAAATACAGTAAACAGTAAACGAGGCAATTTCTCTTTTTTAAAATAATGATTTGCCATTAGCGTACATTTACTAGAATAGCAGCACTTGACATCTATGTTGGTGGTTACCAAAATGCTGATAAAAATACCATACACAGTAAGAACATGCTTGAATCCTGCAAAATATAAATAATTATTTGTCGTCAACAGTATTTCGTTTTGAAAGGTAAAGAACCTCAGTCTCGATTTGTGGACATCTAAAAACCAAAAACAAAATTCCATCTGAAAGCAATCTGCTTAAATGATTAAAAGCATTAAAAAAGAATGAGTCCTCAGTGAAAATTTTTATCTTGGACAAATCTCTGTGACTTACATCCAAAGAGTTTGAAAATCAACAATACAAATTGCGCTGACTACATTAACTGCATTGATAAACTCAATTTTTTAATATGACATATACTATGTGTCTACCATCACAAACGTTACACCAGTTATAAAAACAAAATTTTCTCTTTAAGCAATATTTTAATATCTTTTTCACAGTTTGTGGTTACATATCCTAGCTAATTATGACTGTACGCTGTTGCATTGAACTTTCGTCACTGTACAACTAAATTAGAATGGTGACTGCCAAATTTTTAAAAATCTACTTTTAGTCTGATATTATTTTTGTGTTCGGCAGACCAGTGTGATAAGATATCTGTACTGAGTATTCGTCTCTCAGTGAAGAAAAAAAAATCACCTCTCCAAAATGCGTAATACTTCCCTCTAATACTTTCCCTTATTCCAAGTACCAGAATACATTGCTGGGGCCCTGAATAGCTAACATATATTACAGTATTACCAACATCATGCCAATTATGGTACATGTGAAAGAAACCTGGCAAAACATACATCTTGACCAGTCCATTTTCTTTTCACTACTTCTTGTACTTGGTGTTTGGATTGGAACCTTTTACTTATGTTCGTTCCTTTAAAGGTAGGGAATCCCATTTGCATGCCTTAAATGAAGAGTTGTATAAATACAGTGGTATGTTGAAGAGAGTATCATTTTAGAAACTCCCATAAAGTATTGAAAGTGGAAGGTAACATTTAGTACATTTTTATTGACCGTTAGATTTTGAACTGAATTTTTTTCGGGGCTCACCGTAAATTCCAGTACATTACTAGGCTACCTTTGCAGACCCATGCATTGCATGTGTGTCCATCATGTATATTTTGTGAAGAAAGTTCATCAAAACTTACAAACATTTCTATATACATTCTTGCCACACACTCTATATGTTATTACATCAGCTCTTATACTTTTAGATTTGTGTTTATAGATAAAAAAAAACAACAACAGAAGACTGCAACAAAAATGCTTAAGTGTGGCTGACACACAGAACTACTGAGTAGTTGAGTTTTGTGCATTATTCAAATTGTAGATAACTGTTGACTTCCAAATTTCTCAGCAGTGGCCTAAACAAGTCCCCTGAGGTTCATATTTAATGTTTTGCTGCATTTTGGGAGGTCTGTAAAAGGTATCCCCTACCTTTAAGCTACATACTATTCTTTTATATCTTAAACTAGAAAAAAAAAAAACATGCTCTGTGCTATTTCCCTTCAGATTCAACAACTGTTCCTCTGTGAGGTTTTGTTTTTAAGCACTTCAATGTGCAGTTTTCTTTTTTTTTTTCTGACCAACATGTCATATATTTTCCTCCATTTGATGAAGAAAGGCAAAGTTCACTTCCCTTTTGTTGACCCCCCCCATAAAAACAAAAACAAAAGACATTTCAATCTGACAGGATTAAAATGTTGGCGTTTGGACTTCAACGGAAATAACAGGATCAATTTCCATGAACTACTAGTAACTACTTGTAACTGTGAGTCTCAAAGGCATGGTATAGTTTTGGTTGAGATGGAGATTCAGATTTTAACTTTTTGCAAGCAAATTAAAAACAGCTTATGAAATATGAAAGGGCATCAAATTCTTAGAGTAATTTGAAGTTTGTTCGAATGAAGTTGTTGGATTGAAACGGCCGAGAAATTAAAAAAAAAAAAAGTGACACAGAATGATGATTAAAAGTGGATGCCACCTTTTATTAGGAACTGTTTGTTTTTGTACATCTCAGCCTTTTCAAAAAACAATTTTTAACAAATAGATTTGGAATTCCTCTTGGTATTGTTTACTCTTTAAGATTTTATAACAGGGTTCTCATTATTTTACAAAATCTCCATCTCAGCACCCATCTCAACCAAAAGTAGACCATCTCTCATCCCTTTAATGCTGCCATCAAAATTGGAAGTAGATCTATATCAAATCATATTGTAAAATTCTGTTTGCCAAGTAGTGTTGTGCACATTTTGATGTCAGGCCTTGTTTTACTTCATCACTAAAGAAAAAAAAAAGAACAAAAAAGATTAGAAAAGAAGCATTTAATCTGGATTAGTAGAAATTTCTAATATATACACGTCTTTCATATATATATATATATATATATATATATATATATATATATATATGAAGAGTTTGCAAAAACTGATAAGTCCATTTCTGAAGATTTTCAAGTACAGTCTCTGTCATAAAGTACAAAATAATACCTTTTAAATGAGATATTGGTCACTACATATAAAGGTACATTTTTTAAGTTATGGTCAAAATAAGCAAAAAATTTCTTATTATTTTCTTTATTTTTCTTGACCTTTAATCGCAAATATCTCCATTTGGCAAATATGGACTTATCGGTTTTTGTGAACAAACACTTCATATATATATATATATATATATATATATATGTATTCAACTTCTATAGTAGTCCTGAAAGCACATTGTGATTACATTTGAGAAGTTTAGATGGATGCATTCCACATGTAAGTTCAGGTTCTAATGACATCCTTCATACGGAATCTGGATGCGGACCGGATAGGCTGGCAGAGTTGTTTCTGGAGAGAGAGAGAGAGAGAGAGAGAGAAAAGAATGGTGTATCTGTCTTCACTTGATAAGGAAAGTGACATGGGCATTTTAATCTTTGGTGAAGACACAGTGACATATACGCTAATAAAGACATACAATTGTTACTTGATATCCTCTATATGTAGTGTTTCCTTAAAATGGTAATAAAGTATATTTTATACAGTAGATCCTAATTGTAGCAATTTAACCTTGAGCACACAATGAAATATAAAATGTGGGAAACTTTCATGATCCAAATATCCAATTCTTTCCATTAAGCTTTTTATTCCATTCAGAAGAATTTCAAGGTAGTGCTTGCCTGATACTGCAACTGGATACATTCCAACACTTTCGTGCATATAATAACCCCGTGACCTTTCACATCAATACCCTCATAACTAATCAAAGTCAAATTGCTTAGAGGTTATGGTAACTTTGCCATCCAAAGGTAAATAAAATACCATGGTAGCAATGCTCTACAGTCAATAAAAATCAGGGTTTCCATGTAATTTATAATCAGTAGCAAAATCACAACAGAAACTACAATGCTACAAGGCCCAGGTAATCATCTCTTCTGTATAAAACCAAATTTGAAGATGATCTGCTGAGTAAATGTTAAGTTATTGCAAGATGAGAATAGGACAGATGTGCGTGTGAATGGATGACTGCAACAACATAAAGACTCCTGCAACCATCTTTTACAGAGGCTCAACAAAACATGCGTTAATTTTCTGCCCAATGAACGATCGACAGTCAAAAATTTGGTCAAGATGTCAAAGGCTTGACAAAATATTCCAACCTATTTGGGGTTTACATTTTACATGTATTATTGCTTACCTCCCGTATTTCCTTTCGAAATAGAGTACAGGATGCACAGATTAGAAGTTGGTAGTCAGGACATCTGTCTCTTTCTTTTTCTCTCTTGTCCGTAGTTGGCTGTGGTTTGCAGGGTCCATTTTGTCCACTTTGTGCTAATTCTGGTCGAAAATATAATTAACGAAAACTTAAATAAGTTATCATTTTTATGAGTGAAACAGGATACTTAAACTGCAACAAAAAACAAACACATTCATCATAAATTAATTAATCATCACGATCTCATGAATCCCTTAGTATGAGATTTTGGATCTTCAGGTCACTGTCAACATTAATTTGTATTACATTGAATACATTAATCATGTCATTGTCATTATCATCTTTGATGCTCTAAAGCCATATCTTACTGAAAATGAATTATATAGGATGGAAATCATCTTGACACCTGTAATTCCTGTACACAAATATTTGATTGTATCATGCTCTCTATTTGTATGTGGATTAGGAAATGATTTCTTTGCATAAATCGGTTTGTATTCATGAGATAATATTCCTAATTTCATATCGTTGACACTTACTTGTGAGCTGGAAAGGGCATTTACATCGCAGTCAAGACATCTTTCTATCTCCCCCTCACTCTAGTGGATGTGATCTCAAACTCAGCATGTCCATTTGTTGCTGACACCTTGATAAAAATAAAGAACAATACATCACAGCATATTACCCGTACATCATACTTAACGCAATATAATAATAATGGAAAGTAAATTTATTTGAGACTACAGACGTATTTTCTTCTGTGCACACATTAAACACTTGTGCCACCGCCATTTCCAATTGACATGGTTGAGAAATATTTCCTTACATATAATATCTTACTTGATTACATTTATGTTTGATTTTTATATTATCTCCTCTTCAGTAGATAAAATACCGTTCTTTCATATGATCCTCTACAATAGAACATGCAATGAATTTACAAGAAAACAAGAATACATATTTGATCATAGATTTGCTCCCCTTTGTATATAAATGGAGATATAAGATTCTTCTCCTCTCTTTGTTTGCAAAGTACTTGTACATTGTATTGTAATGCAACTGTCAAAGTGAAAACATGCTTGTTACAATTTATTCAAATGGAATAGGAATATTTAATTCTCAATGTATTTAGATTTGGCATCATTTTCAACTGGGCACTTAACTGATACATTTGATAATCAAACACTGAGTAACTTAGTATTTAAAAGATATTTCAAATTAGACTGCTATAATATATTTCAGACATTTACCGTTTCTTACCTTCTGGTTGTTCTGCACTTTGTTGCAGGTAGAAAGAGGTCAGACTTTACAATTAGATTTTGGCAAGTCAGGATATGTCTCTCTCTGGCGAAGTTTGAAGACAAGACTCAGTCTGTCCACTCGTTGGTACATCTAGCTGAAAACAGAAATCAACATGACTCAAATATTTTTTTTTTCATCTTTAAAGTAGAGCATTATAAGCTAACAGTGAACAAAAAAAAAAATCAATTTGAAATTTGATTGTTTTGAAAAGGCATCTTGGCATTGACATAATTTTCTTTATTCCCCATGCAAATCAATTATAACTATGAATATATCTCTTTTATTAAGATGTGTTTTCTTTTTTTTTTAGCTTTTTGAAAAGTTTAAAAAGAAGAGAGATATTCAGGTTTCAGTGAGTCGGTATAAACAATCCATTAAAAACGTAATATTTACATTTTTTTGCAAATGAACCTTATTCTATGAGACATTAACATAAGAAGTTGGTACTTAAAATGAGTAAAGACATTTCTAAATAGTTCCTTTTTGACTAGATCTATTTGTAAACTAGAAGAGTACATGTAAATGATTCACAGCTTAGGAGAGGTTGGCAGTCAGGACTGAACGCTTTCTCTCTCCCTCTCTCTCTCTCTTTCGGGCATATTCGAATGGCAAGATCACTTGGTTGTAAACTCACTTTTATGTATAAAACACCTAGGCCTAAATCCTAGACACTTTTTCCAAACTCATGTAGGTCTACAGCACCAGAAAGAGTGTAGTCAACCTTAGACCTCTGCTCTAGAGACTAGTATTAGTGCTAACGTTAGAGCTAATGTTATGGTATTCTAATGTTTAGATCAAGATAGAAATGGTAGATCTAACATGAACTTTTAGATCAAAGTTAGCCTAGATATATGCATAGATTTAAGAACCTCTAGATGTCTAAACGTAGGTCTAGCTAGGCCTTGTTAGCTGGGTCTTTACAACAAAACTGCCTAGATATCTAGTGTAGGTTACTAGAAACCTCTAACGTTAGGTAGAATCAGTGGCCCAGATCTTGACTAAGGTTAGCCAGCTATTTATACTTCAGACCCCCTAGATTTTATATAGGTCTAGACCAATCTAGTATTTGATTAGACTCTAAATGTTAGTAGATCTATGTAATGAAATGAAATGAAATGAAATGAAATGAAATGAAATGAGATTTATTTACCAAACAAAACAAACAAACATCGTCAACAAAGTCACAACAATTAATAGTTATAGTTTGGCAAAAAAGAACTGGCAATAGCATGCGGGCTAGTCGAGGCCAGTCCTTTCAATGATATAGATTATAATATAATATAACGTATTTACAATATTTACACAAGAATTGTTATATGTACATAATTATTTACATGTTTTCATAGGGGATCATTGTTATATTGATAACAGATATTTTCGCAATGATATCCGAAAAGCAT
Organism: Diadema setosum; assembly: GCF_964275005.1. NCBI lineage: Eukaryota > Metazoa > Echinodermata > Echinoidea > Diadematoida > Diadematidae > Diadema > Diadema setosum. The sequence continues at coordinate 22,138,881 of NC_092697.1, forward strand.
TACGGGTGTTTATCTTTTTGACATAATGAGGAAAGCCTCTCCAAATTTTACTGCCTGCATATGATAAGGCGTGTTTACCTGTTTCAGATCTGATTCTTATTGATTTATAATTCATATTATTTTTAAACCTTGTATCATGCTTATGGTCAATTTCAAAACAATAATCAGAGATATCATGCGGTAAAGTATGATGGATTAGGTCAAACATTACAGTTCCAATTACAAATTGGTATAGTCTGTAAACATCTAGCATTTGTAAACGATGAAATAAAGGGCCAGTATGCTCCCTAGGTCCTTTGAAACAGATTGCACGCACTAATTTCTTTTGTAACAAAAATATAGATTGAAGATATGAGTGGTATGTACATCCCCAAACTTCTAGTCCATAAGACATACGCGGAAGGATAAGAGTGTTGTATAATAATTATAAGATTTGTCTAGGCACAAGTTGTCTAATTCTAAATATGATTCCAATTGTTTTCCTCATTGAGGAAGAGACACAATCAATATGTTTTCACCACGATAAGTTTTCGTCTATATTAACTCCCAGAAAGAAAGTCGAATGTACCTGCTCTATAATGTCTGTGTGTACCATAATATTTCCATTTATCTCCACATGTCTACGTTTACTTTTAAAAACTATATACTTTGTTTTGGACGTGTTGATTGTTAATTTGTTAGCATTACACCATTTCATAACGTCTAAGAAATTATGTTCGACTTCCTTTAAGTTAATATTCTTAGTTCCAGATGAAAAAGAATGAAATAAACTCATCATCCGCAAATAATCGAAAACTGAAGTAATCTGTGGATTGTGGCAAATCGTTGATATAAAAGAACAGAGTGGGTCCCAATACAGATCCTTGTGGTACACCACATGTAATCGGTAGTTGTGCAGACTTTTCATTTCCATAACATACAAACTGAAATTGATTTGATAAATAGCTGCGCATCCACTCTAACGGTAACCCACGTATACCATAGTGTTGTAATTTATATAGCAAAATGTCATGATTTATCGTATCGAAAGCTTTTGCAAAGTCTAACAAGGAAAAGTAGAAATTACGCGGTGCGTAATATATGTCCCCGCCGGAAGTAGCATTTTGTAACAAAATGTGCAATACAGGTAAAAAATCAAGGTCAAAGGTCAAAGAAGTCAAAGGTCAAAATTCTGTGTAGAAGTTTTGAAGCCCTCACCTAGTGCCATCACATAAAGCAAATGGAATCGAAATTGGGTCAGAAATGGCGAAGGAGTAGCATTTTGTAGCCAATGCACAATATAGGTCAAAAATCAAGGTCAAAGGTCAAAGAAGACAAAGGTCAAAATTCTGTGTAGAAGTTTTGAAGCCCTCACCTAGTGCTATCACATAAAGCAAACGGAATCAAAATCGGGTTAGAAATGGCGAAGGAGTAGCATTTTGTAGCAAAATGCAAAATATAGGTCAAAAATCAAGGTCAAAGGTCAAAGAAGTCAAAGGTCAAAATTCTGTGTAGAAGTTTTGAAGCCCTCAACTAGTGCCATCATATAAAGCAAACGGAATCGAAATCGGGTTAGAAATGGCGAAGGAGTAGCATTTTGTAGCAAAATGTACAATATAGGTCAAAAATCAAGGTCAAAGGTCAAAGAAGTCAAAGGTCAAAATTCTGTGTAGAAGTTTTGAAGCCCTCACCTAGTGCCATCACATAAAGCAAACGGAATCGAAATCGGGTTAGAAATGGCGAAGGAGTAGCATTTTGTAGCAAAATGTACAATATAGGTCAAAGGTCACAACTGAAATTCTGTGTAGAAGTTTTAAAGCTCCCATGTAGTGTTATCATATAAAGCAAACAGAATCAAAATTGGGTCATAAATGACAGAGAAGTAGCAAATTGAACATTTTGATCACACACGGACGCACACACGGACGGACGGACGGACAGACGGACGGACGCACGGACACACACACGTACGGAGCCCGTTTCATAGTCCCCTGCTCGAACTCGTTCGGCGGGGACAAAAATAATCCAACGGTAACCTTGCCCTCGTCCGTTTGTTTGGTTAATTCATCACTTAGATTGATCAGCGATAGTTTTGTACTGTGTCCTTGTCTAAAACCGTACTGGTGTTTGTATAATATTTTATTTTCCTCAAAAAATTTCATCAGACGACTGTTTACCAGTTTTTCGATTATCTTACTAATTATTGGAAGGACCGAGATAGGCCGATAGTTTGAAGGCGCATCTTTAGCTCCCTTTTTATAAACAGGTAGTACCTTAGCAATCTTAAGCGCATCAGGAAATACGCCAGATGATATTGATAAATTTATGATATATGCTAAAGGATGAGCTATGTACCGAGCAGCATCAAGTACAACTCTTACTGGGATGTCATCATATCCACATCCCTTATTTGCGTTCAAAGAGAGAATAATACGATGTACTTCAATCACCGTCACAGGTAACATGAAAAATGATTTATCAACTCCTCCTTTCATGAAAGTGTAAGCATCGTTTTCACTAATTTCTATTTTCTTAGCTAAATTTTCCCCGATTTCAGCAAAAAAATGATTGAACCTTTCACTTATTTCTCGAGGTGTTTTGCATTCCCTTCTAACACCATTCTCAGAAGCCTGAAGTTTCTCTACAATCAATTTATCTGCTTTATCTTTCTTTTTGTTTAATATTTCATTAATGTGGTTCCACGTTTTCCGTATATCCTTCTTATCTCTATCAAAAAGTTCATAATAATGCATCGACTTTGCTTTCCGTAAAACCTTTGTATTTCTATAGCGTTTGTATTTCACGATTAAATCAATATTGTGTTTAGACGCAAGTACCTGTTTATACAATTTAAACTTTTTTGAAATTGATTTTGCTATTGCAGGTGTAATCCATGGCTTCTTCACTCGATGTTTTCTTATTTTTGGTGTTTTAAAGGGAATATGTTTGTCACAAAGACTCGATAAGATCAAAAGAAATGAATCGTACGCATCATTTACATCGGTACAGTCATAAACATTTTCCCATGAAATACAATCTAAGTCATTCCCTAATGCTACTGGAGAATAGGTTGCATAGTTGTGGAACCTTTTTTCGGAGGCATGAGGTTTCAATCTTGCTTTTTGGAAATAACACTCAAATAAAGCAAAAACAGGTAAGTGATCTGACATATCAGCTAATATGGTTCCAGCTGAAATTTGACACGAACTGATATTTGAATAAATATGGTCAATCAAAGAGCTACTATGTCTAGTTATTCGTGTAGGTGTTTTAACAAGTTGCTGCAAACCATAGCATTCCATCATTGATATATACTCACTAGTTTTGTCATCTTCCGAAAGTAAATTGATGTTGAAATCACCAAGAATAATGCACTCGTTTCTATCTAAACTCATTTGATGCAATACATCGTTTAAACTGTTACAGAAATCATCAATTTTTCCACCTGGTTTTCTGTATACAGTACCAACAATAATATGCGTGTTACCATGTTCTACTTTCATCCAGAGCGATTCCGTATTCGGTATAGCGATATCACGCATGCGCGTGTAACGCAACTCGGAGTGTAAGTACATTGCTACACCACCTCCTCTACCATCATTTCGGCTTTGGTATTCAAAGTTATAATCAAACAATTTATACAGATTCGGGTTATCGACATGCCATATTTCTGAAATTCCAATGATTTTGAATTTAGATTGTAGCGCTGTTTCAAACAACAATTGTAATTCGTCGAAGTTTGCATTAATAGATCGAATATTAATATGTGATACGCTGAGTGTGGAATTCGTTTCACATGGAAATGTAAGTAGATCATTCGGGCTTAGATTGAAATGATTTACCGACAATGAATTATCAACTAAATCGTTCTGAAAGCATCGTGTATTCATCTTTGAATATTTACACTATATACATAACATAATATCATCATGATATTAAACAACGTAAAGCCACAATTAGACTAGATATCTATACAATCTACTTAATCTTCTGAAGATCCTCCTCACAGCAAATGACAATCGCCGGAGAGTCAGAGTTTATCCTTACAAGGATTCTGGCGTTCGATGTCCAGAGGTACTTGTAATCGGCCTTCTTTCTCTCCACGTTGGCCTTCGCAAGTAGCTGCCTGGTGGCTGACAGGAGATTCTCGTTTATGAAGAGCCTCTGATTCTTGGTTTTGCCCCGCAGGTTCTTTCTTCCGTTATACACAGCATCCCAGGCACGTCGTGTCGTGAATCGTACTATTATGGGCCTTGGAGGTCCGCCTTTCTCTTTTTTCGGCCCGAGACGGTGTGTCACGTCCACGTCCTGCTCGGCCAAGTTGGGATCAGCGTGCTTCGCAACTTCTACAACGATCTTTTTAACGTTTTCCCCCTCTGTCTCGGGAATGCCGACAAATTCTAGGTTGACCCGTCTGTGGTACTGATCTAGGTCGGTCACTCGGTTCTCCAGCTGAGTCACGCTCTCCTTCAGCAAACTATTCTGGGCCTGAAGCTCCTTGTTTTGCTTCTCCAGCTTTTCCGTCTTCACTTTCATCTCTTCGAACTTTTCATTGAGAAAGGACAAGGACCGTACGATGGTTTCTTGTCCGTCGCTCATTTCACGAACAGTCGCTTGAAGAACAGAGAGTTTGGTTCCAATGTCTGATTGAAGGTTTGACATCTGCTCTCGGAGCTGAATGAAGGCTTCGACTGGGCTTCCATCTACCCCGTCATGTCTGTTGATATTGGAAGTTGATGCTGTAGATAAACTCCCGTCCCCGTCACTCTCAGCTTATGCAACTAGGGTTGTATCTGCCCCCTTCTCACCTCCCTCCACTGCTGATTTTCTCTTCTTCCTTGGCATTGTGACGTCACAAAGCAACGTTACTGTAGCGCTTCGCGTAGATGGCGTAAGTGCGTCGTTTGCACTTGCTGAACTGCGTGAAAAATGTGTGTGGAAACACTCACGTACACAAGCGATGATGCAAGCGCGAGTTTCCAAGAGACAGGCGCTGTTGAGATAACAATAAGATGCGTAGATGATCCCTTGCTAGGATAATGATGATGAAGCTCAAAGAAGTTTATATGATGAAAATGTATCCAGAAACGACGAAAAATCGACGAAAATTTCAAAATGGTGATATGATGTAAAAAAGATATTATCACAGACAGGTCCACCTATGTGCAAGCGTTCAGCCAATACGAAAATTTTCCAGTAGAAAGGTGAATAGACGGATATAGGGAGCCAAACTCAAGAGCAACAAACACGCACGTCCTCCCCCACCAAGAGCCACATTCATGTACATCTAACTACGACCAGCAGCCCCATACGCATTACGCTATGCGTATGGCGGGGCTGCTGGTCGTAGTTAATCTAGGCCTACATGATCTACACCTTCTGTATAGACTACACTAACAGCCCCTTGCCCTGGACCTGGCTCTAGCCCTACTGGCCTACAAATACATCTAACGTTAGTAGTAGTGGGCCTGTACTGTGCAGTTATACAACTGCTAATGTGCTATCGTTAGGTGTTAAGTTCATTGTGATTAGGGCCTAAAGTTAGCCCGAGTGAATTGTTTGGCATAACAGGCGTAGCCTTAGATCTAACAGTAACCCCGCCCTAGCTAGAATGTCTAACAGTTAGAACATCTAGAGAGAGTGTAACCGTTAGATAGATTAGACCTAACGTTAGACGAGGATTCAGTCTAACTGCATGTGATGAGGCCATAGATTTGAAACCTAGATCGAACGAACAAGACACCTAGATCTAGACGTAGACCTGGTAAATGTAGGTCTCTTTTCACACCGTGTCAAGACGTGCCTTATGGAATAATTGGTGTTCCACTAACAAGCACCGCCGGCCGGCACGGTCGGGTGGCGGCCCGGGGATTGGTAGGCATGCCCACGGGATCGGTGCGAAATACAGTCATAAGACATCGGCCTAACGTTATATTCTAATAGCGCTCGAACCTTGATATTTACCAAGTCTCAGATCAAAGTTGTATATCTAAATGTTAGATCAAAACAGATTTTAAAGTTCCCTTATGCAGTGCAATAAAGAACTATGTATTTATTTACTAATTTACTTACATTCGAAGGAAATAGTCCCTTTTTCAGTCACCACGTTTCCAACTCAACGACCGAAACATGCAGCTCTCGCGATCTACATATGATGCAATATTTGGTACCCTGGGGTACCAAGTGAAAATTCGCCATTTTGTTGAATTGATTATTTTTTTTTCAGCTCTGTACCCTGGCTTACCAAAAAATGTGTCAAAATATTTTGTAGTATTATTATGCACAAAAATGTTTTCTTATTTGTGATTATGCAACAATTAATGCATGCAACTGATAATTATTTTCTGCTCTGTTATAATCTTAACTGTTTGATACTATTGTACATATTATTGTTAGTACTGGCATTCTCTAGTTTACCTGTTCTATTGAGTTTCTTGTGTTTTTTGCGAGATTTGAGTAGGTCCTTGTATCCGCTGCTGGCACGGCCATCACTGCACGCAGACGCCATGACTATGGCCGTTGCGCTGGCGTAATGCTAGCATTCGTGCTTATAATCACGTAGCGCAGTGTACGTGTAATAATCAATTGCAGACGAAGATGCCAGTAAATTAATGAATACAAAATGAAATAAGAAAATCATCTAAATGAAATATTTTTAATGATAACATTAGAAATCCACGTAAATATTTTATTAATCTAAGAAATAAATTCCAAATCTAAATTGAACCTTTTTCTTTCGCATTTCATCTCTTATTATCGACCATTCACGCACGCGTAGAAGATTATAAAGATGGCAGCCCCCATGATCAAATTTTGAAGAAATACAGTTGATTTTGGGGTGAATTTACTGGGCTTTCGGTGATTTTTTTTTTTTTCTGAAAATAAAAGTTACGGTAGATGATGTTTACAAAACGGTGTGGTGCTAGAAATTACCTCGAAAAACACCTGTGTGCTAGTTCACATTGCGACGACTTTGCCGTATCCGAATTCGGAATCGGCGTATCTGAGTTCGGATACGCATTATAAATAATGGGCATGAGATGGCGCTATACAATGCGGTATTCCAGGTTACAACGTTACCCCGGTGTACGGCGTGCCGAATCATATCGCGCGAGAGATTTTACCTGTACGTACGCGCTACAAGCAGCGCGGGGCTACTAAAAAATGCTCAAAAATGCATTTTCTGAGTTCCTGCATGTTCAGAGTTTTGATTAAAAGTAAAAATTTCTCCAGGAAAACTAGAAATAATATTGACACATTCAATTAAAGAAGCATTTGTAGTTTTATGAAACATTAAATTACTTTTGGAAGATCGTAATTAGCTTGGAAAAACAAACTTTGCAGAATGTTAATTAATCTGTGAATATTATTTCGAGAAAACACACAAACATTTGAGAGCCCCATATATGGCTGTACAAAATGACTTTTTAAAATGCTAAGGAAACACATTTAAATTGCAATTTCATTAAAAGGGACAATTGAAACTCATGATTTTTCAAATATCAATTGAATGCAAGCAAAAAATAAAAATCGTGATTTTTGACATGCTGCTGAATTTTGTGCTAAAAATGACATTTTTCGGCAAAAATGCGCTTGACATCCGGCCGTACGCTATTCCTTAGTATATTTGCAAGACTTTCAGTATGAGAACGGAGCATTAACAAAAAATGCCGTCGAATCCTTATCTAGAGCCTTTTTTGAGGTTTGGCTGGTCTACTATAAAGCTAACAAAGGCCATTTTGACAGACCTATGAAGCTGTCATTAGAAGGGAAAGAAGAGCTCAAATGGTGGATTAATCATGTCATTGAGGAGTGTGCACCTATTAAGCGTAACAGACCTACACTTGAGCTGCGTACAGACGCTAGTGGGCTTGGTTGGGGAGCCACAAATCTGTCCATGGAAACAGAAGGCAGATGAAACGATCTTGAAATGAAAAAAGCTAGAAAGAATGATATCAATTACCTGGAAACATTGACAGCTGGGTTTGGACTGAAGTCCTTTTGCTCTTCTTTACATGATGTTCATGTCCTCCTTAGCTCAGACAACACAACAGCAGTTGCTTATTTGAATAACATGGGAGGTATTAAGTCCAAGGACTGTGACAGTGCAGCTAGAGACATCTGGAGGTGGTGCATGGAACGTAATATTTGGGTTACTGCAGCACACCTTCCAGGGAGTGAGAATACTGAGGCAGACAGCAGGTCTACAAAGTTCAGTGACCGAAATGAATGGATGCTTAACAAGCAAGCCTTTAACAAACTAGTTTCAGTTTTTGGGCTTCCAGACATTGATCTCTTTGCATCCAGACTAAACAACCAACTTGACAGATATATCACTTGGTTGCCAGATCCAAATGCAGAAGTCATAGATGCATTTACGTTGGATTGGGGAGAATTCAAATTCTATGCCTTTCCCCCATTCTGTACGTCTCATCCCAAGATGTCTTCAAAAAATTAGGACAGATAGAGCTGAAGGCATAATGGTAGTGCCAAATTGGCCCACACAGGCATGGTTTCCTAAGCTGAAGAGGATGTTAAAGGGGAAGGCTAGTAACTGATCAGTGGGAATCAGTGGAAATGCTGGGAGATGATTGTTCCAATCCTTATGGGATTCATTCAAGAGTTCATTGTATATCTATTGTTGTGTGAAAATGATTTGCTTCAGAACAGTCTCATATTCAAGTAATGTGCAGATTAATGCCCCGTCACTGACCAGGGACGTTAACCTGGAAGCATTAAACTGCACATTACTTGAATATGAGACCATTCTGAAGCAAATCATTTTCACACAACAATAGATATACAATGAACTCTTGAATGAATCCCATAAGGATTGGAACAATCATCTCCCAGCATTTCCACTGATTCCCACTGATCAGTTACTAGCCTTCCCCTTTAAAGGGTGAAGCAGTCCTAATTACAAGGAGTAGGAACCTATTAACGCAACCTGTAACGCATGAACCACATCCCTTGTAAGATCGAATTGATCTTCTCTGTTGCAGGTTATGCGGCAGCCCTTCGAAAGGACAGGACTAAAGAAGGAAATTGTGGACATTTTGGCCACTTCTTGGAGAGCCTCTACCCAGAAGCAATATTGTGTGTACATAAGGAAGTGGAAAGACTTTTGCAAGAGTAAGAAGAAAAGCCATCTTCACTCTAGTGTTCAGTTTGTTTTAGAATTTCTTAGTGTGCTTTTTCATGTAGGAGGTTTTGGATACAATGCACTCAACACAGCAAGAAGTGCGCTCGCATCATTCCTAGTTCTTGAGGATGGTGCCTCTACAGTTGGGAACAACATTTTGATATCAAGGTTTATGAAGGGGGTTTTCCATCTCTGAACCCCAAGACCTCGCTATGTAGATACTTTGGATGTAAATATTGTGTTTTGTTATCTCAGAAAACTGTCACCGGCAAATGCACTGAGCCTACGAGATCTCACCAAAAAGCTATGCATGCTCATGGCTCTCATCTCAACACAGAGAGCACAGTCATTGCAGCTCCTGAATTTGGACAACATGATACTCAAGGGATCATCAGTTACATTTCATTTCAGCGAGCTACTGAAACAAAATAGGCCGGGAAACACTGGCTTCACACTGAGCATGAGAGCCTACCCCCCAGATCGTCGATTGTGCATTGTCAACTACATCAAAGCCTACATGCGGAGGACTGAGGAAATTCGAGGTCAAGAGCGTCGGCTCTTTATTAGTTTTCGCAGACCCCATGCGAAAGTAACGTCACAAACCATCTCCCGGTGGATCAAAGATGTTATGGCAGCGGCAGGAATCGACACTTCAAAATATAAGGCTCACTCAACAAGAGCAGCTGCGATGTCAGCTGCATACAGAGCAGACTTGCCAGTTTCATTTATCCTTGAGAAGGCAGGCTGGACGAATGAAAAGACTTTCAGAAAGTTCTACAGCAAACCCTTGCTCGATGATGGGAGCAAGTGTCTCACAACTGCTTTACTAAAGAAATGACCAGACAATGTAAACAATTTACCCCTTTTTTGGTAAATGACAATTCATAGGGTCATTTCTGTTATTTTTCTTACAAATATGGCTGCTGGGCTTCAAAATCTCAATGTAGTCTCTTTCGGAGACTCCAGAAGTAAAATAGAAAGATTAAATGAGAACTTACCTGTTTGAAATTTGATCTTTATTTTACGAGGGAGTTGTAGGAAGAGAATACATTCCCTCCTCTCCCTCCAAACGTTTTCAAACTTGAGGCTAAGTTCTCCATAATCTTTCAAATATCCAGCAGCCACATTTGATGCTTCGAAAAATGACTGCGCGTGCGCAAAGCGGGTCTCTCAATGTATTCTCTTCCTACAACTCCCTCGTACAATAAAGATCAAATTTCAAACAGGTAAGTTCTCATTTAATCGTTCTATTTTTTTTCATGAACGAGCAAGAAAACATGACAAGATTGAGTGGAATATTTATCATAAATTACTATCTTCATTATCAGCTTATTTTTCCACTATGTTCATTTCACATCATTGTTGTTGCTATGTCGCTGCTATAGCAACAACATGACAAAAGCTACCTCTTAGCGATTGAAAGATAAGCAAGAATAAAATACGTCGGTAGATAATAAATTGCTGTATAGTGACATTTTTTTTCTTGCTATTTCCTTTATTTTGGGGAGCCGAACACAAATCCACCTGTTGCCATATTTCTAAATGACATCTGTAGCCGTTGCCATGGCAACACGTTATTTTCTTTAACTTGAAAGAACATGTATTCTTCATTAAACATCATAAAACACGCTATAAACACCAAAATAAGTCAATATAAACATATCGCTTCAATCAATTTGTAAATCAAAATTTCCGACTGTTATGGCTACCTCATAGCAATGACGGTACCATGGTAACAGCTATTTTTTAAAAGAAAATGATTTTTTTTTCTATGAAAAGCATGAAAACATGAAAAGTTTGAGTTGCATACTCTTTACAAATTACTATGAAAATTATCAGTTTTTTTCACTGTGTTCATGCCACATTATTATCACTGCTATGGCAACAACATGATTTTTTTTTTCCCCAGGAAGGAGAAGTATGTCATTAAAAGGGAAAAGATAAATAAATAAATGATCAATTTTTGTAGAGTTTAATTTTTTTCGGCTCTTTTTTCTATTTTGGGAATGCTGAAAAGAAATCCACAGGTCCTGTAGCCACTCTTCTAAATGATGTCTTAAGCCGTTGCCATGGCAACAAATCATTTTCTTTAAGAGAACATGTGTTCTTCATTAAACATAAAAACATGTTGTTAAGACCATAATATGCCAATATGTACATTTCTCTTCAATTTATTAAAAGCAATCCCTTTTTCCAATATCATTGTTACCTAATAGCAATGACAGTTGCCATGGTAACAATTCTTAAAAAGAAAATACTGATACTTTAATGAAAAAATTGAAAACATGACGAGATTGAGGAACATTTTGATTACAAATTACTATCAGCTTATTGTTTTCACAACGTTCATTCCACATCATTTTTGTTGCTATAGTAATAACATTTGAAAATTTTTTTTTTCAAGGATGAAAGTTCTATAGCAATCTGTTGAAAATTGCTATAGGGGAGGTATCATAGTCATTTAAAGTTTACAAATGTGACCGAGCATCACAAAACGAACAAAAAAATCGCACCCCTTGCTTTTACGTGAGGACTCAAAAAAAGGTGAAATGGGTCAACCTAGTCAATATTGAGTTTTTCATATTTTCTGAAAGAGCTATCCTACATTATTCTTTAGTTTAGGATCATAACATGAATGAGAAAGTGTATTTTCAGCAGTTTTTCTACAACCCTTTTATGGGGGAGAATAGAAAGATCGGGTATGTCTTAGAGTCCCCTTTTCATTTTTTGAAATGCTTTAAACACTCTTCACTTTCAAGTCTAATAACTTATGAAAAAATAACTCTACTGCTTTGAAAGTTGGCATTAATCATGGGCAGAATGTGTCAATAGAACATGCTCAATTTCAGCTTAATCTGATAATCCCTTAATTGTTGTTGCTCCAGGGGTTTACATCCTGTGTTTTGTCCCTGTTTCTTGAGTGTGTGCTTTCTTCCTAGTATTTAGATAGGTTAGGGGAGTCCACTTGAATTGAGTTATACATAATTTTGAAGCTTAGAGTCTGCCCTTTAAAAATCTACCCTAAAATTAGTTTCCCCGAAAAATTAGTTTCCCCGAAACTAAAATTCCATGTCTGGCCCTTAACTAAAATTCCATGTCTGGCGACATTTTGTTGATTTTGTGATGCAGGGTCACAAATGTCTTGGAGGCATCAATGCTGTAACAGAGTACATCATGACGAGAAAATTGGAACTTTTGAGGAGGTTATTACACATTTGAATTACTTGATATCTGTATTTCATATTCCCCAGGTATTTCTATGGTAAAAAAAAAAAAAAATCTATATTCCTCAACATACTGTTGCTATAGGCACAGAAATGATGTTCCATGAACAGAATAATGTATGGCTAATAGTCTTGCTCATTTGTAATACTTCAAAATCTAGCCATATCTCAAGATTTTTTTCTAGAAGATATTTTTTTTCAAAAAAAAAATGATTTATTTCCATGGCAACCATGTTAAATATTAACCATTATGACGGATATCTAAGGTTTTGAAGGTGCAATGTGATCAGAAATTCCGGAAGCTGACTGAACTTTAATGTTTTTACTTATCTGTTTTTTGTTTAGTATATTCTTTCCTTCTTTATTGTCACAAATGTACACACAAGTAGTTATGTACATGTATCAAGGCTGTATGCATGGTTGTTTTAATGCGTATGTACACAGGTGGACCAGATTAATGGAGAACATTCTATATGATATAGATATAGTACATACAGGCTGACCACATCAGTGGAGAATTTTCTAGGTGGTATACAATGTAGCTACAGTACATGCATGTGACAGGAAATACATTATAGCTCACTCAATCTAGAATGATTTAACCCATTCCAGAAAATTCTAGGAAGTGCTTACATATTTGGCTGAGTGAGGCACTGTCCCTGTAACCCAATGTGATTGGTAGTTAATTTTGGCAATGATGTTATGTCGCATAGTTAGGCAGTGAGTCATCCAGGATTCCTGGAATTTGGACTTGCTAGTATGTTCAGGTATGTGGCCCCAGGTTGGAGAAAATTACAGAATGTACTAGAAAGGGGTGAATGGATAGTATATAAGCTGGAGAAATTCTGCAGTAGGCAGAGTACCCAACACCTCTGCTCTGAGAGTTACGTCACTTCTGGCTCTGAAGCGACTTGTTATATAGTCAGTCCTGTGTTACCTGCTGACCTGCTATACAAACTGTGTTTGTGGAGATAAGGCCTGGGAGACATTTTGCCTGCAGAGAATTAATTTGCCTACATTGGAGATAGACTCCATATTCTAGTGTCAACGGACATTATTATGGCAAAGCTGTGACGGGCTGGATTCCTTGCTGGACATTATAAAGTGAATCATCATTCAATGCCTCGATTGGACGTGGTCGTTATAACATTGGATACTGCATATTTCGCTGTGAACATTATACCGTGGACATATATCGTGGATTTTACCCCGGATCTATACCGTGGACTATCGTAACCTGCGCCTTTGGAGTTACGTTGGAGGAATCATTCATCGGTGCATCGAGGATCACTCATCTGTGCATCGAACATCGTATCTGGACACTGTCAAAGGATTACTTGCTTTCAAATTTGGCTGTAATACGTGTAAGTGATTCCACTACCGATTTATAATTGTTTCTGTTGATCATTATTGTACTGATGTGAAAACCGATTACGAGTCTGTACCCACAATATCACTGTTAATAAACCGCCTGAACATTAGTTGATTGTTTCTTTTGTGCGATCATTCTCAGAGTGATTTTGGTCGTAACAAAATTGGGGGCTTGTCCGGGAAGTGAATTTAAAGCCAAAACTTAGAATTTGGAACGTTCCGGAATCCAGAATATTGGTACAGACATAATACCAGTTGAGTTGATTGTTCAATTGTATATTGTGTGTAATACATTGTCACAATGTCAATCAGTACAATGGATGTTCAGGCATTTGTTCAGAGGACAGATTTGTCCCTCAAAGATTTGCAAAGGTTACGCAAATGTGATTTGACTGCTATTGCACAGCATTTAAATGTAGATGTTCCACAAGGTGTAAGAAAGGCAGAAATTCTTGACTTAGTAGCTGGTCACATGGAGCTCAAAGAAGAAATTCGTACTCCAGATCAAGCTCAAATTTCAGATCAAACACGGCTTGAGCTTGCAAAATTGGAAATGGAAAAGGAGATGAGATTAGAAATGGAAAGAGAGAGGGAAAGAGAACAAAGAGAAATGGAAATGAAGGAAAGGGAAAGGGCTAGAGAAGTGGAAAGAGAAACTGAAATGAAGAAACTTGAAATGGAACAGCAAAAATTTGAAGTGGAGCAACAAGTGAAATTGCGTGAGATGGAAATGGCTCATGCACAAATTGTTGGAAATCTTGAAAGGGCTCCCCCTGAATTTGATTTGGCCAAGAACATTCGATTGGTTCCAAAGTTTGAAGAAAACAGAGTCGATGCATATTTTGTGTCATTTGAGAAGGTGGCTGACAGTTTGAACTGGCCACAGGAATTTTGGCCCATGCTCCTTCAAAGTGTGTTTGTCTGCAAAGCAGCTGATGTGTACTCATCTCTCTCAAAAGAGCAATCACGTGACTATGCTACAGTCAAGAAGGCAGTGTTGAATGCATATGAGTTGGTGCCAGAGGCATACAGACACAAGTTCAGAAATTCGTACCGCAAACCAGGCCAGACACATGTTGAGTTTGCTCGTGAAAAAGAAATGATGTTTGATAGGTGGTATAGATCCCTGAAAGTGGATCAGGATTTTGATAACCTACGTGAGGTTGTTCTCTTGGAAGAATTCAAAAAGAGTGTTGCTTTCAGTGTGAGGTTGCACCTGGAAGATCACAAAGTGACAAGTTTGCATAAAGCAGCCTTCATGGCTGATGAGTATGAGTTGACTCACAGATATGAAAACAGACCACCTTTCGGAAATTTCTCTGGAAATAAGAGAGACAAAAATCAGTCGAGCAACCAACAGAATGCTGGTTCAGGAATGTTGTCTGCACCACAGCCTCAATCTGACAAAGGGTCCAGTACAAGTGCAAATGTCATCAAATGTTTTCATTGTCACAAGAAAGGGCACGTAAAGTCACAGTGTTGGAAGTTGCAAAATGGTGCAACGAAGGAGGTGGGATTTGTCATGTCAAAAAGTGTCCTACCCGAAAACAGTGTCCCGTTCAGTGAAACACAGGCCATTGAAAGTCGATCTCCCAAATTCAGAGATAGAACTAAGCAGGTGGATGAGAGCTATCGTAGCTTTTTGTTTGATGGTGAGGTGACCCCATGTACTTCTGGTGAGGCAGGTAAACCAGTAGTCATCCTGCGGGATACGGGGGCCTCTCAGTCGTTGATGGTGGATGGTGGTATGACTTTTCCACCAGATAGTGCAGTGAATGCAAAAGTCTTGATTCAGACTGTTGATGGCAGTTATATGTCAGTACCACTGTATAGAGTGGATTTGAAGTGTGACCTAGTTTCTGGTCCTGTCACTGTTGGAGTTGTTCCTGAGTTGCCCATGGCAGGCATTGATTTCCTGTTGGGGAATGACTTGGCTGGGGACAAGGTGGTTGCGTCTCCAGTTGTTTCGGATAAACCAGTGGTGGTTGCTGAAAATGAGCAGTTGCAGGAGGAGTTTCCTGGGATTTTCCCAGATTGTGTTGTGACTAGGTCTCAGGCTCGTCGAGCTGTTCAAGAAGATGCGGATTCTGTTGATGTGGAGGAGAATTCCGGTGTTTGGTTGGCAGAAACCTTTTTCAAGGATTTGAATGATGGGGTTGCTGTATTAGGCTCCGAGGCTAACAGTGATGGGCTGTTTAGCAAGTCTTCCTTGGTTGAAGCACAGCAGGCAGACTCTGAGTTGAAAGGCTTGTCTCAGACGGCGTGTTCTGAGGCTGAGGCTGAAAAGGTCCCTGAGTGCTATTATGTCAAAGATGGCATTTTGATGAGGAAGTGGAGACCTCCCCATAGGCCAGCTGACGAGGATTGGACGGTGGTCCGTCAAGTAGTTGTCCCTCCCAGTTACCGTGGTGAGATCTTGAGGATTGCTCACGAGTTACCAGTTGGCGGCCATTTAGGCGTCAGAAAGACAAAGGATCGGATCATGAGGCATTTCTATTGGCCAGGATTGAATGTGGATGTGGCTGAGTTTTGCAAGACTTGTCACACATGTCAGGTGGCTGGTAAACCACAGCATTCAGTGAAGCCGGCGCCATTGATTCCGATACCTGCGTTTGAAGAACCATTCAGTCGGGTTTTAGTCGACTGTGTTGGACCTTTGCCTAGGACTAGGTCGGGTCATAAGTACCTCTTGACAATCATGGATATGTCTACACGGTTTCCAGAGGTTATCCCATTGCGAAATATCACTGCTAAGACTGTGGTAGATGCTCTAGTGCAGTTTTTCACTAGGTATGGGTTGCCCAAGGAAGTGCAGTCTGACCAAGGGTCAAATTTCATGTCAGGCATATTTCAAGAGGTGATGTATCGTTTGGGTGTGAAGCAGCTGAAGTCGTCAGCTTATCATCCCCAATCCCAAGGTGCATTGGAGCGCTACCACCAGACCCTAAAGACAATGATTAGGGCATTTTGTGAGGAGTATCCCGAGGATTGGGATAAGGGCATCCCTTTCCTGCTGTTCGCAATGAGGGACTCCCCAAATGAGTCGACGGGTTTCAGCCCATTTGAGTTGGTGTACGGTCATGAAGTTAGGGGCCCATTGAAGCTCATCAAAGAGAAATTCATGACTGAGGATGATGAGGTCCACCTACTTGACTATGTGTCAAAGTTTCGTGAAAGGCTTTCAAAGGCTTGTGAGGTAGCTAGGGAACACTTGAAAGTGTCACAAGACTCAATGAAGAGAAAGGCAGACAAAAATGCCAAAGCCCGAACCTTCAAACCAGGTGACAAAGTTCTTGTATTGCTGCCCATACAAGGTGAACCACTGAAAGCCAAGTTCAGTGGCCCATACTGTGTCAAAAAGAAATTCAATGATGTGAACTATGTGATCAGCACACCAGACAGACGCAAAGAACAGAGAATGTGTCATGTCAACATGTTGAAAGAGTGCTATGACAGAAAGTCAGTTGGTGTGACATAGGTAGTGGATAGCACAGTAGAAGTTAAGGGTGAAAGGTTTTCACCTCATCATTACACATACAGTGTTTAGCTTTAATATATCTATTACTGATGTACCGGTATGCAATTTGAGTTTGACATGATTAGCTCAGAAAATTCAAGCAATATCATTGTAAATGGTATCCATGAAAAGAGAACATGGAATCAATGCAGCTTTTCAAAAGGCATGTGATAGTATGTGATTATGGTTGCTTGATTTGGATTTTACCTCACATTCATTGTAAATAACCATGAGAAATTGTGAAGGTAAAAGAAACCCTTGCTACGGCAAGGCTTTCTTTTTCCCATGGGGGATGGTGTCACAAATGTACACACAAGTAGTTATGTACATGTATCAAGGCTGTATGCATGGTTGTTTTAATGTGTATGTACACAGGTGGACCAGATTAATGGAGAACATTCTATATGATATAGATATAGTACATACAGGCTGACCACATCAGTGGAGAATTTTCTAGGTGGTATACAATGTAGCTACAGTACATGCATGTGACAGGAAATACATTATAGCTCACTCATTCTAGAATGATTTAACCCATTCCAGAAAATTCTAGGAAGTGCTTACATATTTGGCTGAGTGAGGCACTGTCCCTGTAACCCAATGTGATTGGTAGTTAATTTTGGCAATGATGTTATGCACATAGTTAGGCAGTGAGTCATCCAGGATTCCTGGAATTTGGACTTGCTAGTATGTTCAGGTATGTGGCCCCAGGTTGGAGAAAATTACAGAATGTACTAGAAAGGGGTGAATGGATAGTATATAAGCTGGAGAAATTCTGCAGTAGGCAGAGTACCCAACACCTCTGCTCTGAGAGTTACGTCACTTCTGGCTCCGAAGCGACTTGTTATATAGTCAGTCCTGTGTTACATTGTACCTGCTGACCTGCTATACAAACTGTGCTTGTGGAGATAAGGCCTGGGAGACATTTTGCCTGCAGAGAATTAATTTGCCTACATTGGAGATAGACTCCATATTCTAGTGTCAACGGACATTATTACGGCAAAGCTGTGACGGGCTGGATTCCTTGCTGGACATTATAAAGTGAATCATCATTCAATGCCTCGATTGGACGTGGTCGTTATAACATTGGATACTGCATATTTCGCTGTGAACATTATACCGTGGACATATATCGTGGATTTTACCCCGGATCTATACCGTGGACTATCGTAACCTGCGCCTTTGGAGTTACGTCGGAGGAATCATTCATCGGTGCATCAAGGATCACTCATCTGTGCATCGAACATCGTATCTGGACACTGTCAAAGGATTACTTGCTTTCAAATTTGGCTGTAATACGTGTAAGTGATTCCACTACCGATTTATAATTGTTTCTGTTGATCATTATTGTACTGATGTGAAAACCGATTACGAGTCTGTACCCACAATA
This sequence comes from Diadema setosum, assembly GCF_964275005.1. Taxonomy (NCBI): domain Eukaryota; kingdom Metazoa; phylum Echinodermata; class Echinoidea; order Diadematoida; family Diadematidae; genus Diadema; species Diadema setosum. Next base: position 22,157,504 of record NC_092697.1, read on the forward strand.
TCACTGTTAATAAACCGCCTGAACATTAGTTGATTGTTTCTTTTGTGCGATCATTCTCAGAGTGATTTTGGTCGTAACAAAATCTAATGATTAACATTATTTTTTTCCTTTAAAAAGCAGTTTTTCTCATGTTATTACTATAGCAGCAAAGACGATGTGGGACGGATATAGTGAAAAAAAAAGGAACTGATAGTAATTTGTTATAAATATGCTACTTACTCGTCATTTTTTCATGTTTCAGCATGAAAATAATATTTTCTGCAATAAATTGTTGTTACCATGGCAAATGTCATTGCTATGAGGTAACCATGAAATTGGAAAATCATGATGTTTTACTAAATGAAAGAAACATGTCTATGTTGACACATTTTGGTGTTAACAACATGTTTTCATGATGTTTAAAGAAAATAATCTGTTGCCATGGCAACAGCTGAAGACGTCATTTAGAAAAATGACCACAGGTACATTTCCTGTTCAGCATCCCCAAAATAGATGAAAAAGCACAAAAGATTCAAACTTTACAGAAATTGTTCATTTGTTTATTTTATTCTTTCTTTCCTTTTAAATGAAACAGTTCTTCTTTCTATAGTAGGTTTTCCTCATGTTGTTGCCATAGCAACGAAAATAATGTGGGATGAGCATAGTGAAAAAAAAAAAAAGCTGATAGTTATAATAGGACCCTAACTGGTAATGAATAACTACTCACTCTTTTCACGTTTTCATGCTTTTTGATGAAAAAAAAAATCATTATATTCTTCTAAAAATAGCTGTTACCATGGCAACCGTCATCACTATGAGGTAGCTGTGACATTCGGAAATTGTGATTTTTGATATCATCAAAGAAATGTGTTTATATTGACATCTGTTAGAAATTACAGTATGTTTTTATAATGTTTACTGAATACATGTTCTTTTAAAGAAAATAAATTGTTGCCATGGCATTTAGAAATATGGCAACAGGTGGATTTGTGTACGGCACTCCTAATATTGACCCATTTGGGTTCGTTGAGGGCAGCAGACATTTTATGGCACTGGGTGCAGCCATGAGCTCAAATTGCGGTGTCTCAGCCGACCCCCCCTGCTCTCCCCCACCCCAAGGGCAACATGTTTATCGCGCACTTGTAACAAAGGTTCGCGCACTATTAAGCAAGTATTCGCGCACTCAGTACGAGACGCCCATTGGCTAAAGCAACCATGCATCAGTTTTTCATTCTGCGCGCGTGCTAATGTAGGGAGAGGGGTGGGGAGTGGGAAGGGGGGGTCGGCTGAGACACCGCGTAATGGCGCTGCCCATGCCAAAAATACACATAGCGCATCACAGAATCGGTCAAGAAGGGAAAGAGCACAAAAAATCTAACTCTACAGAAATGTATTATATACTGATTTAGTTCATTCTTGCTTTCCTTTTAACTGAAATATCTATTTTTTTAAAGGCAGCTTTTGTCATGTTGTTGTTATAGCAATGAAAAGGAAGTGAAATGAACATAGTGGGGAATAAAACTGATAATCATGATAGTAGTTAGTAATCAATATACCACTCGATCTTGTCACATTTTCTTGCTTTTTCATGAAAATATTACTATTTTCATTAAAAATAGTTGTTACCATGGCAACCATCGTTGCTATGAGGTATCCATGGCATGATAAGAATTGTGATTTTTAATTTGATGAAAGAGATGTCTATATTGACTTATTTTGGTGCTTACAGCATGTTTTTATAATGAAGAATACACACGCTCATTTAAAGAAAATAATTCGTTGCCATGGCAACGGCTGAAGACGTCGGTTAGAAAAATGGCAACAGGTGGATTCGTGTTCAGCACCCCCAAAATATGGGTAATAGCACAAAAAATCAAAATCTACAGAAAATTTTAAGAACACCCTAATATTGCAAGAGTTATTTAGTCGATAGAAAACAATTTGTTACAATAATAATGATTCAGTTATCAGAGAAGTTAAATGTGGCGTCCCGCAGGGAAGTCTTTTAGGGCCGTTATTGTTCATCATTTATATCAATGATTTCTGTTGTGTATCTGATGATCTCTCTTTTATTCATTTCGCAGATGATACAAACGTATTTATTGCCCATAATGATATTGATTTTCTCGTTCACAAAATCAACATTGAATTGAATAAAGTGACAAATTGGGTCAGAGCTAATAAGTTATCACTCAATGCTCAAAAAACGAAATATATGATTTTTAGCAACACTGTTGATAGTTTAAAGTGAAAACAAAGTTCTGGTAAGGGCTTGAGAACCCGTCTGGCACCATTTCATATTTGCTTGCAATATATCGAAAGAGTCTACAAACGAGGCCTTACTGAGCAGACAGGAAAGTGCGTGCTAATTCTGTACAAAACAAATGGACAGCGCGCGGTCCTCAAGCCTACTAGTATACGCACATCACCTCAGTTGCTGACACGCGCGGTCTTTGAAGTTTTTGTTGTTGTTTATCAAGCGTCTTTGATTGTTTTTAGAGGTGCTTGAGAGGCGCACACTATTTTGCATGCGCGCCAAAGAGGTTTTTGATGCGCGCGTTGTAACAACTCGGACCATTACTGCGAGTAGCCAGAACGCTATACCAATGTAGTTTATACAGGCCGCTCCAATACGCATAGTACACCACACTGTACAATCCAGAGGACAACCAATACAACTCAATACGCCGTCAAGCAAAGCGAGGCCGAGTTATCCCCGAGTCCGAGTCTAGCCTGACCCCGTTCGGGTAAGTTCTGAGACTGAACGTTTTTGGTTAATATTTCCCATTTTCGTTGTTATCCATCGAATATCTTGTTATTACAGCGTAATTCTGCACATTTCCTAGGCATACGTTCACATTTTGGAGCAAAATTTGACAACTTTTGCAGGCGTACCAGAACTTTGTTTGGGGTTTAAACACAAATATAGTTTTAGATGATTCTCATCTACAAAGAGTATCAAATATTAAATTTTGGGGGGTCATTGCAGACGATAAACTTTCCTGGAAATCACATGTTGATAATATTTGTAATATAATATTGCGTAATACAGGTGTTTTAATAGATTGAAATTTCATATTCCACAAAAAACATTACTTATGTTATATTCGTCGTTAATATTGCCTCATTTGAATTATGGAGTTTTAGTTTGGGGCAACACGCATCAGAATTTACTTGAAAGAGTGTCCCTCTTGCAAAAGAAAGCCCTCCGCATTATCTGTCATTCCCCTGTACGTTCTTATACAAACACGTTGTTTGCCTCTAACAAGCTCTTAAAAATTAAAGACCTGTTTTTGTACAATTTAGGCCAATTTATGTACAAGTATTGTAACAATTTGCTTCCATCTATTTTTGATTCTATGTTCCTAAAAGACCAGTCATTTCATGAATATCCCACTAGGCGTTCCAATGAATTTCATTTACCCCTCTTACGCAAGATCCTCGCTTAAAATACACTTATCTATATAGGCCCAAATTATTGGAATTCTCTGAATTCTGATATAAAAAACGCCCCATCCATACATTCTTTCAAGAGGAGACTGAAGTCCTTTCTATTGCAGTCGTATGACTCTACAGTACTGAACTAGCCATTTGGCCTTCTTTCTCACATACAGACTTACTCACTTTTTCTCTTCTTTGAAGAATAAATTGTAATCTTTTGGATGTCTGCTGCCATCTACGCTATCGCCAATAGAGTCAAAGACTTAAATTCTTCTGTCTTATTCCTGTTCACACGTCCCTTCATTTCCTTGCCTTTCTCCTTTCAGACGCTACAATATCACTTTTTTTTTCTTCACAACTATCATCTGTTTCTCGACACGTTTCTGTTGAAGATCGCTGTCTCTGTTGTGCATTTTCGTTTGCTATTTTGTCTTCTATTTGTTAATCGTGTCCATTCCGTTTTGTCCCGTACAGCCTTTTCTTCAGTAGTTGTTTTGTTGTCTAGTCTTGTTTCATGTTTGTTCGCGTCTGTTAGTCTTGTCCATCCCGTTTTTTCCCGTACAGCATTTTCTCCAGCAGTTGTTTTGTTGTCTAGTCTTGTTCTATGTTGTTCACGTCTATGATAGTAAGTGTATTTATCTGTGAATCTAATTCTCAGTGGGCTTGGGGACAGACTTCTTCCTCTTTTTTTTCTCTCCTTTTGTATTTATGATGCTTCAATTAATCTTTCCATTGATGTTATAATTCCAGAGGGGCCCACATTCTACAAGCTCTGTCTTTTTAGTGGGTCTCTCCATTTTTCGCACTTTAAGCAAAGTTATACATGTACTTAATTTCCATTACTTCTGTTTCTTTTTCACTACAATGTATAATTACTATAAGGTCCTCCTCAATTGTTTTACATTCTTTTCCATACATAATGTTCTGTTTACCTTATTCTCTGTTGTCAAAAGAAGTGTAACTTATACGTTTTGTCGAAAAATGAAATAAACTTTGAATTGAATTGAATTGAATTGTGACAACTCGTCATCTACTATAACCATTATGTCAAGAAAGACTAGAAATGTCGCTATGGTGACTGATGCCTCCGCCATAATGCATGATTCTCCCAATAGGTGTACAGTACAATGTCTTCACAATGTGTGATGACAGTTTCACATAAATGGCAAAATATTGAAATGACAGGTTTGTCAGAAATATCTTGAATGTTCACTTTCCTTGAACTGGGTTTGCTATAATTGTCTAAGAGGGCAGGTACACATATTTGGGGAATTGAGGATTTTTACTTGACTTCTGACCGTCCCTTTTATAAGTTTATGCATGGAGTAATTCTCAAGGTATGAAGAAAGAGTGTAAGTACAGTACAAAATAGGTGTTTTTTTTTTTTGCATTTAAACCTGGCCTTTGACCCTTAACCTTTGACCTTCTGGCTGGAAATTTCCCAGAGTATCTCCATTTAGGTAATACATGTATATATTAAGTTTTAAAACTAACAATGCAAGCATTGCATAATATACTAGTATATGGGGGAAATAGTAAAATTTTGAGGAGTTGACCTTGACCTTTGACCCCTAAACTATTGACCCATGACCCCTGAGTTCCCTAGATAATCCCTGCCAGTCAGTACATGCGTATGTACCAAGTTCCATGAAAATACATTCAACCATTTGCGAGAAAAGTGAAATTGTAACATTTTCACCTAACCTTTGACCTTTTGACATTATGACATGAAACTCTCTCTGGAGAATCTTTACACAGTAGTACATGTCTACGCTAAGTTTCAAAAAAATACCTTAGGGCATTGCATAGATATGGGGAAAATAGCAACATTTTTAGCATTTGACCTTGACCTTTTGACCTTTGACCTCTTGCCAATGTCACTTAAATCTACTCAACTAATTGCCCCATCATACATCATCCTTGGACCAAGTCTTGTGAAAGCTGCTTCATCCAGTCTTGAGTTATCGCGCAAACAAATACAATTTCATGATTTGACCTTGACCTTTGACCTTTGACCTTTGGCCGATTTCACCCAAAATCTAATCAAGTATTTGCTCCATCATACTTTATACTTGGACCACGTTTGGTAAAATTTCAGTCAATATTACTCAAGTTATCACGTAAACGAATGCGGACGGACGTACGTACAGACGTACGGACGTACGTACGGACGGTCGGACAACCCGAAAACATAATGCCTCCGGCACCACTTCGTGGCGGAGGCATAAAAATTCTGTGAAGATATTTGTGCAAGCAAAGATGATAAATGCCTTCATGACCCCTGTATCACTTTTACTAAAAAAACAAACAAACAAAAATTTGTAACTGTGCACAGTCATGACTTTGCTATATCTATTTCTACTCATATTAATGAAACACTGATTGTTTTGTCATTTTCATTTTAGTATCAGTATGTCCAAGTATGCCTAAAGCTTCAAACTAAAGTCACATCTTACTTGCAGTAATATACATATTCTACTTAAAATAAGATTCATACAAAGTACTTACTGTCTAAACAATTTGGTCCTTCGAAATTGTTTGGACAAATACACTTGCCAGTCTCATCATCACATACTCCACCATTGTAACATTTGTCACAGATCCTGGTGCAGTCAGGGGGGCCCCATTTTCCTGCTGGACAATCTATGAATAAGAGAAAATAGAATTGTGCAAATTGCAGCTAAATTTAACTTTGTTCTACAGAACTACATAAGACATTATAGTCTGTGTAATTGTGTAAATGATTAATCTGAAGTTCAGTCTATCCTTTGTTCTTTGATTCCTTGATGAATGCCAACATTGTGGCTATAATATCCTCACTACAGTAATCAACATATGGAAGTTCAATAATGCCATCAAATGTTCTCACAGCAATTTCATTACTGATCTTTGACCTCTGATCTTGAAAACATTAATACTAGAGTCAAACAGGCTGATTTCCTTTTCTGGTTTTATCTATTTGTTTTCTTCATTTTTTTCCACTTCGGTTGAATCTTATGGAATGCTAATCAATGCAATGTTTCACATGCAAACCTTGACCCTTTACCATAATCTAGTGACCTTTTACTTTCACCTCCATGAACCAAGATCTAATATCAATCAATCACTTTGAGGTCACAGAAAAATGTCCAGAAGTATGATATATCACAAAACCTTCTACTCTTCCATCAAGGTTTTTTTATGTGGAATATTTTATACTGCCATTGTTGAGTTCACATTTTTTTACATTCTCAATTCATGAGAGTGGCCGAGTGTGATGGCAGGTAGTGAACTAGGAGCAATGCCTGCCCTCTGTAAAATTTCATGCACATACATTGCACTGGTCAGAAGGTGCTTAGTATGCAAGTTTCTAGTCTTTCCCTCTATCAGATGTCATATCCAAGATTTTCCCACCATCTCCCCATCCACCCACAAAGGCATTCTCCTTGGATAAAATCAGTATTTAGTTATTTGAATGGAGTGATGTTGATTTTTTTGGTGATGCACAATGCCAATTAGAAAAGGTATAGAATGATAATTTTGTTGATTAAAACTTAAAAGCCTGGTAAGTTATTTTAAATCATAAGCACATAATTAAAGCAATTAAGCACAAAAAGACATTATATGGGATCATATATATCATTTGATCAAGTTATGTAACATACATCTTTGTAGGAGTATGAAATTTATGTTAAAGGACTATCATTACCGTAGAGGCTTAAATAACATAATTTTGGTGGCATAGGATGAAGATGTGCATCAATGGATTTTTTTTCCCTCACAAATACAAGCTCCTATATGTTCAACTCTGATACAGAAGAAGAAAGATAAAGTAACATAAAAAGTCCCAAATTCCTTTTTGTTTTGCTACTTTACATTACTTCACATCAAAGCCTAAAGCTCAAATGACTTACCACGAACAATAAGTCTGTACAAGGCTCCCCTTCCTTGACCTCGCATGCCACTGTTGTGAATCTCATAGATGCCTTCATCCTCAGTCACAATTGGATTAGAGAATGTAAACGTGGTGGTCATCTGTCCTGACACAGGATCTCCTCCATCTTTTCTCCAGACAGGCTCTCGAATGGTACATCTACCTGTGTCTCTCATTTCAATCACCACTCCGGTGTCACCTACATTCACTGTACGGGTGAATCTCGCATCCACAGGCTCAAAGCAAGCTAATGCACAGAAATAAGCATGCCATGCATCATCAATATACCATGATTTGATTTATCAGAATAAAGTTCTAGAGTGGTATGTCCTTCTACATCATACTATTTGTCATACAGTTAATACACCCCAAATCTCTGTTGGTAATGAATAACCTCATATGAAGGTAATTTTGGCATTTCAGGTATTATATAAATCAGCCATGTCATTATCAGTATGTAAGAAATATAGTTGAGCCTCTCGCGAGTATCAATCATTAATTTGCAAAAAATATTGTTTCTCTATTTATTTCAAACTTGTATGTGCCCTTATTAGAGCTCATCATCTTGATTACAGATGCAGACCTCACAACCTTTCAAACTGAAAAATAAGGATGATCTGGTTCAAAAGTAGGAAAGAAAGAGCAGTTCCCATAGGAGTGTGTAGTAAAACCGAGAAAAAGAAGAAACTCCAGTTGACACAGGAGGTGGTAATGGTCAAAATTCAGAATTTTTCCTCCGAATCCAGGATGGCTGGGAGGTCTGCAGATGATTCATTATAAAAATACTATAAGAAAAATCCTATTTTTACCAAAGTTAGAATGTTAATGAGAATGGGCATCAGCATAAAATCAATATAAAGTCAATGATATAAAAGTTTCATGAAGATACCTTGAGTGATTTTCAAGATATGGAGAAATAAGTGAAATGTTAGCATTTTCATTTGACTTTTGACAATAGACCCCATGGCCCTAAGCTTTTCTCAGTTAATCTTTATCTGGTAATATGTGTATATGAGTACATAATATGTTTATAAGTAGAAAAATGAGCAAAAGAAAATGGGATTCCATCGGGATTCGAACCCGAAACCTCCGGACTGCTAGCCTGGTGCTCTGAGGACTGAGCTATAGAAAGCCCTAGTACAATATTCGTCCTAGAAACCCTTAATTCTCAATGCTCGAATGGTCAGAAGCTATAGCAGTGTGTATGTACGTGACACATAACACGCACACGCATAAACCTGACATAAACCCGAAGGATAATTCAACTTCTGGATTAATGTGAGAGATCACCGAAGTGATGCAGTACTTCTGAGTATGTAACAAACACAAACAGAAGGAAACTAACCAGAAATATTTGTATACCATAATTGGAAATGATTTATGTTTGTATGCCAATAGTTGAAATCATTAAATATATAAAGAAAAAAAATATATATATAATTTATTAGTGGAAAAATGAGCACAGAAAATGAGATTCCAACGGGATTTGAAACCGAGATCTCCAGATTGCTAGCCCGGTGCTCTACTGACTGAGCTATATACCGATTTGAGCGACTGTTCATGGAAGTGCGCCCTCTTTGGGTGACGCCATAACTGGGGGCCATCCAGGCCGCATCGGCAAGCGGCGTGCGTGGCAAAGGGTGCCAATGGAGGCCAGTGCTTTTACCACCCAGCGCCAGCCGAGCCGGCCAGCTATCTCTGGCAGCGATCGACGCGTCTGGCTTTGTGAAAACTGCATTTTTTTCGCTCGCTAATTGTAAATTTCATGGTACAGCAGTGATTAGCGAAATTCGTGAAAAATTAAACAACTTATACTGAGTATGAGCGAATGGGTAGGTGACATATGGCTGTAGCCAAAACTTGAATTTCAAGGTAAATATCGGTGCGATCCATGAGTGTTTGTAGACTCTATTTCTATGGCGATGACTTGGGTACTCGCGTGTATAAGCCCCATATATTCACATTTGTGTAAGAGAATGAAAACCGCCGGGGAGAACTATGGCTAGGCGCAGGCAGACGTCTTGCGAGTAAGCCTATAAACTGTTGAGAAGTTAACTGATATAATTAAATACAAATAATGAATCAGAATCTTGACCTAGATATGGCGCGGAAAGTTGCAACTTATTGGTTAACTTAAACCTTTTCAGGCTTCAATTTACTCAGGCCAGCGGGGTAGAATCTGTCTAACGTTAGATCTTGTCTGAAATTCTAGGCAAGAGTCCAGACTAGACCTATTGACTTTTAGAACCGTACATCCTGTATCATTTTCGGTTGTCACTAACATCAGGCAAGCCTAAGTAAACCAAATGGAATACAGATCTAGGCCTAGGTGTTTCTAAACCGTATAAACTAAATTAAAGTCGCCTGATGTCAACAACCAAAATTTCTACTGTTCTAGGTCTAACCGTTAAGTGACATTGCATAACATCATGCAAAGTGATTGTCAGATTATACTTTCTTGATATATATGATTATGAAGCGGATGTTTGCCCCCATCCATGGTTTCATATTTATAAGTATCAAATGAATATCAAAATTAAAATTCAGAGTTTCAGGCCAAAATTGAAAAGCTAGATACCTAGGCATGCTTTTTTTCTCCTCAAAATATAACTTTGTATTTTCCTGTATGTATACATAATTTATTTCTATTAGTTTGTTGTCTATCGTTTATCCTTCTCACTTTGTACTGTATATATGCTTATGATGGATTTTCTGATTTACCTTGTGTTATGTTTGGTTGGAAGAAAAAGAAAAAACGAGAATGAAATAAATGAATTGAATTGAATTGAATGGTCAATGTAATGCTGAACATTGAAGAAGTGAAAACAATATAAGAATTTAACGCATCTTGAAACATTTTGCCTGTAGTGTAGGCTGTAAATGTTTGTCATAACAATATGATATAGCCAGGCAGTATAATATTTAAACTTTGGAAAGTAGTGCACCAAGCATAAAAAACAGTGAATTATCAAAATCTTTGATCTTAACTTGTCTTCTAATATGAACAACACATTTTACGAATATATGTAGTGATAGCCTAATTAAATAGAGGATCTAGTAGGCATAGGCCTAACTCTGTTTCAAAATCTATGCATTTTCTACACCCTTGTATTTCACTTATCTCTAATTGTATATTCATCATGCGTCAGTGGTGAATGAATTTCACACACTGCCATGCGCAGCTTCCATTTCCGTTTTTTCTGTTATTTGTGCACCCAACAACTGCACAATATTTTCCAGGTCCTAGGTCCTTTAAAGTTTTCATTGTAGCTCAATGGGCCGAATGCATAAACGCTAGCAATTGCTTGTGCTAGCCTTTTACTCGAATCCGTATGCATAAAAACAAGCCATTGCTTGCGAGCAGAAGCTTTTGCTAGCAAGCACAAGCAATTGCTTGCTGCCCGCAAGCAATTGCTTAGAGACCAAGCATTTGCTTAAAAACGTATGCATAAAACATACCTTTTGCTAGTTCTTGCTAGCAATTGCTTACGATTTTCCAAGCTCTGTAAAAATGAGCTTGAGCTTTTGCTTAACCGGAACGTACACTTTTAAGTATCCTTTTCATATTTATGAAAGAAAGACCACACTTGTGAAGGAGTGGTATAAATCTACAAGAAATTACTCATAAGTAGTGTAAGAATTTTTTTTCATTTCAACAACAGGAATTTCCAGTGGTTAGCACGCAAAATGTGATGAAAAACAGGTAGGATGTCTGACTTCGGTGGAGAGCAAGGAGACCTCTCTCCGCGTGCGATCTGGCAGATCCGGGCTACTGTAAGCTGCAGTGATGGGAATCAGCCAGTAATATGTGTGTGTGTATGTGTCTGTGTGTGCATTTCATAGCTCTTCTGCTATGTCAGGAAATATTTTCCACACAGACGCCCTTTCAAATACATGCTGTCACACTCGCCTTTGTTCTTGTGTTCGCACAGGCGTGACGTATCTTTTGTTGAAAACGCAAGCAATTGCTTGTGCGGGACAAGCAAAAGGTATTAGCATAAGCAAAAGGTTATGCATATGGATTTAAGCAATTGCTTGAGCTAGACCTTTTGCTAGACGAGCTTGTGCTTTTGCTTGAAGCAATTGCTTACAAGCATTGCTTGTTTTATGCATTCGGCCCAATGTGTCTGAATCACTTTATTTGTCCAAAAAGGAAGGCATTAAAAGCTGCTGAAAGACTTTGGCACAGTGATCAGCGTGACAGCAGTGGCGGCCGGATAACTATGCACGATGGGTGCGCTAGGCTGCTGAGCTGACTGTAATGCCAGCGCTACTCGCTAGGTTTGGCCTCCAGCTATGGCGACCCATATAGCACCGCCAGCGGCGGTAGGTATACAGGTCATCAAAATCGAATCAGTCTATAGAAAGCCCTAGTACAGTGTTCATCCCATAAACCCTTAATTCTCAAATGATTTATGCTCGAATGGTCAGAAGCTATAGCAGTGTGTTTGTGTGTGTGATTGTGTGTGACACACACACACACACACACACACACACACACTTAAACCTGACATGAACCCGAAGGATTATTAAACTTGGTGATTTTTCGGGTTGTCCGTCCGTCCGTACACTGTCCGTACGTCCGTACGTCTGTACGTACGTCCGTAGTCTGTACGTACGTCCGTACGTACGTCCGTCCGTCCGCTTTCGTTTACGCGATAACTTGAGTAATATTTACTGGAATTTTACCAAACTTGGTCCAAGTATGAAGTATGATGGGGCAATTATTTGATTAGATTTTGGGTGAAATCGGCTGAAGGTTAAAGGTCAAAGGTCAAGGTCAAATCATGAAATTGTATCCGTTTACGCGATAACTCAAGACTGGATGGAGCAAATTTCACCAAACTTTGTTGGAGGATGATGTATGATGGGACAATTACTTGATTAGTTTTTCAGTGAAATCGGACAGAGGTCAAAGGTCAAAGGTCAAAGATCAAGGTCAAATCCTAAAATTTATCTGTTTACGTGATAACTCAAAACTGGACGAAGCAGCTTTCACCAAACTTGGTCCAAGGATGATGTATGATGGGACAATTAGTTGAGTAGATTTTTGTGACATTGGCAAGAGGTCAAAGGTCAAAAGGTCAAGGTCAAATGCTACAAATGTTGCAATTTCCCCCATATCTATGCAATGCCCGAAGGTATTTTCTTGAAACTTGGTGTGGACATGTACTACTGCGTAAAGATTTTCCAGAGAGTTTCATGTCATAAGGTCAAAGGTCAAAAGGTCAAAGGTTAGGTGAAAATGTTGCAATATTACTTTTCTCTCAAATGCTTCAATGTATCTTCGTGGAACTTGGTACATATGCATGTACTGTCTGGCAGGGATTATCTAGGGAATTTAGGGGTCATGGGTCAATAGTCAGGGGTCAAAGGTCAAGGTCAACTCAAAATTTTACTATTTCCCTCATATACTAGTATATGCAATGCTTGCATTATTAGTTTCAAAACCTAATACATGCATTACCTAATGGAGATTCTCCGAGAAATTTCCAGCCAGAAGGTCAAAGGTTAAGGGTCAAAGGCCAGGTTTCAATGCCCCCCCCCCCCCAAAAAAAAAAAAAAAAATCCATTTTGTACCGTCATCACACTCTTTCTTCGTACCTTGAAAATTACTCATTGCATAAACTTTCCCAAAATTCCCCAAATATGTGTACCTGCACTTTTAGAAAATTATAGCAAACCCAGTTCAAGACATTTCTGACAAACCTGTCATTTCAATATTTTGCCAGTTATGTGAAACTGTCATGGATCACGCATTGTGAAGACATTGTACTATACGCCTATTGGGAGAATCATGCATTATGCGGAGGCATCAGTCGCCATAGCGACATTTCTAGTTGAGTATGTAACAAATACAAACAGAAGGAAACTGACCACAAATAAATCTTTATTAGTGGAAAAATGAGCAAAATAAGAAAATGTGATTCCCATTTTCTTTCCTTAAACTGGGTTTCATTTGGATGAATGGCTAAATTGCTTAGGTGAGCTGGTCAAAATATGGGAAAAATTGTGACATTTGAACATATTTCCTTGATGTCTGACATGCACCATGGCCAAAATCTTTCCCTACAGAATCATTGTGCAATAATGCATGATGCATACACATGTACCTACATTGTACAAGTTTTGTAGTTTCATTAAGTGTATGCCTTGAGTAATCATCAAGGTATAGAAAAATAGTTTCACTCAAGCATTAAGTAGTTGAATTTTAGCATTTTGGTCTGTCCTTTAACAATTCGCAGTTATGACCTAAGTTTCATCAAAATACCTTGAGTCATTTCTGAGATGTACGGAGAAAAAAAAAAGGGCGAGGTTTTAGCATATTTCACATGACCTTTGATCTATGACCCCATGACCTACAACTTTTCCTAGATAATTTTGTCTGGTAACGCATGTATACACTAGATTTCAAAAAAAATGTGAGGCATTGCATAAAGATATAGGTGAATAGCTGAAATTTTAAGAATTTGACCTTGACCTTTGACCATGTGTAACCGAAAGTTCACAGACACATCTTCTTTTAATCATACATAAATAAAAATGCCAAGTTTCATTTGGATATGTCTAATAGTTCTTAAATCATGCTGTCCACAAAACTGATTAGGGGCCTACAGATGGATGGACGGACAGACGGACGAACACCCGAAAACATTATGCCTCCACTGACACTCTGAGGCGGAGGCATAAAAAAAGAAAGAAAAGAAGAGCATCAATTTTCACATGAATGAGAGAACAGATTGTGTCATCAGAAAACATAAAGACAATGATTTTGGCCTTCATACAAGAGACTACAGTGTTCACAATATTGTGATTGAATTCTGCTATGCATGAAATGAGCTGGAAGGGAATGGGGGAGCATCATCCTGCACACGTGATCAAATGTTTTGCAATTTATGGAAGGCGCTGCATTAGAATTTGAAATTTTTACTATATTGAACCTCTGAATATCAGTCCCAGGGACAAGTGAATGCATACTAACTATGTAAATTTTTACCTGGTGGTGTAATACTATGGGTACATTTATCGACTCACTTCTTGCACAGAATATAATTAAATAAATTTAAGGGAAAATGTAATGGTAGAGGTAAAATGTATTGGTCCACAATTAATGGTTAACCCCCCCCCCCCCCCCCCCCGGACCAAATCGTGCCCCAAAGGGAAACTCCCACACCTACCCTGAACAAACTTGAAACTGCATTCCCAAATATGCATACTCATGGAACAAACTTTAGCTCTCTCACTTTTGGTTTGAGAGAAAAAGGATTTTTTTTTTCCATGGATTATCTACTAAATATCTTAGGGCTTTGGGGACCGGAGGGAGGGGAAGGAAGGCCAAGGGGGCATGGTGCCCATTTGAACAAAGTGACATCCATTACCCTAGGAATGTTACCTGCTATAAACGGCCCTGTCACACCTTTCCGGGCAAGCTATGTGGGCTTGTTCTGTGTATGGATTTTTCAGCATGCAGGGTAATTTTCTGCTGGCTGACAAGGATTTGGGCAAGTTTCGCGTGCGTCTTACATACTGGCCGTGTGCTACTTACAGCTGTACATTCTACTCACGTTCTGGGTACGGGCTAGTTGCATGGGAATTGCCAGCCAGGTGCTACCGTGACAGCCCTTCTACTGGTGTTTTGCATGGACATCAATGGGCAATACCCGCAACTTACCTGGAACAAGTTTGAGCATGCTCAAGGGCCTGTCACACCTTTCCGGGCAAGCCTTGCTTGTGACTTGCGGGGAACAATTTTTGCTACCCAGAGGTCCCCGTAGATGGCCTTCACAGTGACAGTACGTAGCTGCCTGTAGTTGATGTGCATGCAAGTCTGATTTACCCACAGCCAAGTTTTGAGCATGCTCAACTTTTTCCATGTTTCTCGTGGGAAATGCCAGCAGAGGTCCACACAGAACACCAGTAGGAGTGCCGTAGCTGCCGCAAGTCACAGTCAGTTAACCCACGCACATGTTGAGGGTCGGCTGTGGCCAGGATTATGACATTCTCTTGAACCTCTGCCAAATACATTGTAAATATTCCTTCAGAGGAATTCCTTCACTGAGTTGTCAGCCCCCACATGCCTGACACGCAGGTAACACAGAATACCCGCAAGTAGAACTTACATGTAAGTACAGCACGCATCCAGCAAGTAAGACACATGCAGAAATTGCCCAAATCCTTGTTCGCCCTCAGAAATTGTCCGGTATGCTGGAAAAATCCCAACAGGCAACAAGCCTGCATAGCTTGCCCGGAAAGGTGTGACAGGGCCTAAACATGGCTGTGGGTAAAAAGGATTTGCGAGCGGACCTTCCGGGCGACTACGGGCGAGATACATGCTAGGTACTGTCATGTGTGGGCCATCTGCGGGGATCTCCAGGTAGCAAAAATTGCTCTTAGCAAATCACACTCACAAGGCTTGCCCGGAAAGGTGTGACAGGGCCTAAAGTGTGGTGAAAATCCTCCATCAGGTTTTCAAAGCAACATTAACAAAATAAAAAAGTTTAGGCACGATGCCAAATGATTAATCTCTGTTAAAAGGATCACTTTTAAAAGCAGGCTAAAAACAGTCCTAACTTTATATCTGGGACAAAATATTCCTACAAATTTAATTTTTACATTGTCATCTTTGAACACTAGCTACAATCATAATACCGTCACTTCTTTTGAAGAATGATGATACTGTCTGGTCGTCGTATCCTTCTTGTGAACCACGACAGTAAAATGCTCCAAATCCCTGCACATCCCAGTCAGTACTGGATGGAAATACTATACGTATGACATCTCGAACACGGTTTTGAGCTGGAGGTAGGCCAGGTGAAGTGTCACTGGGGATTGGTGCTGTCCTGCCAAAGACACGGGTGGCGTCTGAGGATGGAGAGCTTCTATAGCACTGCAACTGGGTATTACTTGTACTCTCGATGTTTGAAAAGCCACCTGAAAGCGTTGTGATACTGACCCGTTCTCCTGGATATAGACAAATCATATACGTAGGCTTAGAATTAGTGAAAAAAAAAATTGCAAAAGCTACAGGTATGTTCTGATGTTAGAAATATGCAATAAAACTCTGCCTCTATCTTTTCTACAACATAGTTTGACATGTGAGAACACTAAACACTTCTTGGCATGCAATGGATATTCAAAGTTTCTGAAACTGGAATGCCATAGAAGGGAGAAAGTTATCTTTAATAATAAAGGCATTAATTTCAACTGTAGTAGCAACTCAGTAAAGCTATGAAAGACTGCTTAGCTGACATATAAGTTATGACCATGCAAGCATCTGAAAGACCACAACAATGAAAGTAGCCACCTTAGTCTCATGAACATCACATGGAAAGAACTTCTCATTCGCTTTCTGTCTCGAGCTATAATATAATGATTACGTTTTATTCCAGACTGGTGGGTCTATTTATAAATTGTTTAAAAAAGTTGACTTTGGCAGAACACAAGTGATATTGAATGCTGTGTATACCACTTCAGGTTTGGTGCCAATTTTTGCTTTTTCTTTATTTGAGAACAGTATTGGTGAATAAAAATTGATACCTTGATTGATAGCACTCTACATGCAACCAAAACAAGAGAGACATTCTCATCATGAACTAAATGTTACAGAATGTTATGCAAAAGCAGTAAAACAACAGTCATCATACTGCTGTTGTAAGTCAGCAATGAGCAAAAAACAGAATTTAAAAAAAAAAAAAACCCAGCATACCTTCATGATGAAGTTGTGAACTTAACCTGACACTATTGTATTCTCCTGTACATGATCCTATCATCAGAGCGCACACACTGGTATGGTGATTAAACATCAGAATAATAAAAAAAAAACACACCAATTTTCCAGTTGTTGCCATTTGTTTGCAAAAATGCTTACCTATAGTCACCAATTATTTCCTTTTCACTCTGCATGATATAAATACACGTACATATATAACAGCAAAGTTCCCAATAGGGCGTTCTATGGCACGCCAGAAGGGAATCAAATAATTATGTTCGACACCAACTAAAAAACCATTTCATCAATTTAAATTTCATTCCACAAAAATATGTTCGATAAAATATATATTTCATAAAATATATATTCAAACAAAATATATATTTGACAAGAAAATATGAAGGTTTGACCGAAATATATTCGACAAAATATATATTTGACAAAAATATATATGTTTCACCAAAAATATATTTCACAAAAATATATTTGATCAAAAATATATTTGACACAAACTATGTTTGACCCAAAATATATTTGACAAAAAATATATTTGACCAAAAATCATATTTGACCAAAATATATTCGACAAAAAATATATATATTTCACCAAAAATATATATTAGACCCAAGATATATTTGACAAGTGTTTTACACCTATATGGCGTTCTATACTTACGACAAGAAATCATTCGATGAACAAAAAACCATTCGATGAACAAAAAATCATTCCATGAAAATAAAAAGTCATTCGATGACAATACAGCGCAGCGCAAGCTTACACTGCACGTGTCGTTGCGTGTACACTGTGGTATACACCATCAATCTGCAAATTGCATGCGCATCACATCCGCGCGCGCTTGCTAGCCCGTGCTGCCGTGCGGTACGAGAGCTAGACGCTCGCGTGGTACACGCCCTATTATACAAAGCATTAGCGATTTTGATGTCTGTCTCTTCTGAAAGTGGGAGTAGGAATGATCTCGATGGCGTTATGCAAGAGATTCAGCTCCGCCATTGCCAGTGAGATGACGAGCGCGAGATCGATCGGGATCAGGTTGCCCGGTCGTGGACATACTTGGAGACTAAGTTAGCACGAGCAGAGCAACATCAGCGGTAACCGCAGCAGCGACCCCAACACGTTACTGGTACAGCGCCCGGCCGCCCCGCGCGGGGGTTACATCAGCGGCAGCGTTAGCCCGACCAGACGGAGTACGCTGTGCGAATATCCTACATACAGCGACTGGGCTGTGTATAGTTACGGCAGCGCCTGCCATGACGATCCGGTCTCCAACCCAAACATCAAGCAGGCCAAGGGCAAATAGACCACAGCCTGAGGCTGTAAATAGGCTCAGGCTCAACCACCGGCACCGCACCGGCACTACGGGCTCAGCCTCAGCAACCCCAGGTTGGTAAACTGTCGTAGACCGATGAGATCTGTAAAATCAGCAAAATGTCCGAAGACACATCCACGCTAACTTGTAGAGGAGCACTACGTGTGGACAGAGCGCGACCATTGAAATTTGTCTGAGATCTGTCTCTTCTCGTTGCCGTCGGTCTCCGGCGGTAGTAAAATGGTAATGCAGTATTGGCAGTAAGCCAATATCGTATCTAAGAGGCAAGAAGATATACCTCAAATTTCACTCTACCAAATTCCACCAAAATTTCAGGGATTCCTTAGTATCTCATTTCCAGTCACTCACATAAATTTGAATTAAATGAGACATGGGGAAGCATTGAATTCAACGTTGACTTAGTTGTGGTTGTTTCTGCTCGCGCTCACAGCTTACGCTGTCTAATGTTAACGTTACACATTACGGTGGCTTTTAAATAAGGGGGACCATCATAGACATCATAAAAAACAAGGTTATATGCCTTCTAACCTGGAGTAATGTGTAACTCATCATGAAATATAGATTGCTAGTTGTTCTCCCCCCCCCCCCCCATGAGACTAACAATTAGAGTTACTGTCACACAGGTCAGTATCATTACGACAGCGCGTTGCTGACTGCAGTAATTCACGCGATCACGATTACTCTCCACAGGCATTCATTGTCGGCAGGTAGTTCGCCGTACAGGAGGAAAAGAATATGAAGTTTCCGTGACAACCTGAGGACATACGTTGATGCAGCAGGAAGAGATGATGGATGTGTGAGGTAAGACATCGTGTCCTCATTGCTAGATTCCCACTGGTGTGATATTTTGAATGGAATGTGCTTCAGTAATATACTAATCACAGAGTTAGGAAAATTGACTTTATTTCTTTTTTTTTTCTTCTATGAATGTGGTGTTTCTTATGGAAAGTTATGAGATTGAATAAGCTGAATGAACAATTCTCAGAGGATATAGATATGTGATATAAACAGCCATCCCTATCTTTCAACAGAGCAGAATTCTGGATGCCTAATCCAGTCAAGTACTAACTTAGTCAAGTACTTGTACTGTTTGAAAATTGTTGTTCAAATTTTACCTCTTTATTGTTATTTATTTGTGTGTGTGTGTGCGTGTGTTTGTGTGTGTGTTGAAACTAAAGTTTCAAAGATGAAGTTTAGGAAGTCAAGACTTTATGCCCCATTGTGAATGTTTTTTACTTTTGTGATAAACTTGGAATATAGTGATTTGGTGTGTTTTTTCAAAGCTAGTAATATTAGGAATAATAAAGTAGTGATGGTAGTGATCATAATAAAATTGTCATGATGAATTATCACTGTTGTTATTACTTGAATAATGAAAATGATGTTTCTAGTCATGATTATCATCATCATTTATCATTGCTTTCCCCCTTGCAGAATTACAATATATATGCCTCTAAATATATTGTAGGCAAACTGTAATAGCAGTACCTAGAGAAACCTGAAACAAGTACCGGTACATCAATATGGTACTAATTGGAAACATTTCAGTTCATCTTTTCAACATCAAGTTTATTATATGTTGATAAAATTATGTTCCAAAAGGTATACAGTATTTACCCAGTAATGTCATGCATTGTATTTCTGTTGTTTCCACTAATACACAATGGCAGCTACAGTGTGAGAATGTTTGAGGCCATGAGGGGACCTGTAACTATGCCGTCTACGAGATCTGGGAAACAGAAGAGGACTGGAAGACGTGAGTCACTTTGTGTTGATCTCTATTGATCCAGTGATGGTTTTGCCAAGGTTTGACACTGTAGCTCCTTATTATAAAGCATAGATTATTAAGTTCAGAAGAAAATCAAGCAAACAATTCCATACTTCATTTGTCAGAATAAATTGTGCAGTATTAAAAGAAAAAAAAAGTGTCGTGTTCAGAATGTGTTCACTGTTATTGTAGTTTGTGTTTATCTGTTTGTTTGGTGGGTCATAGGATTTCTGTACCAGATGTAATTGCTTATGATTTGTGGTATTTTGTAGTACATGTATCATGTTCTTTCTTGATAAGCTTGTCTTGTATTCTTTCAGGAACTTTGCTGGTGCCAAGTCAAAGTCTTTCCGTCGAGAGAATGTGGATCTTTTGGACAAACCAGAGCAGCTGTCTTTAATGGCTATACCAGGTGAGAGTCATGTTACCCCAGTGATAGCTGGAGTCCAATTCCAGAGTGGTTAACCCTGACTTTAACTAGTGGGGAAATTCTGTTTAATCAACATATTGCTTACAGGAGCCATGCTTGTGCTGCGATAACTATTTTATCAGAGGATCCTGATCAGTGTATATCAAAATTTTACGACCCTCATAAAGGTAGCTAATCTTTGAGGAGTTGTAGATTCAGAAAGAAATGAAGACAGGATACTGTAAAGATTTTTGTTTCAAAAAGTAGATTCTAGAGTATCTATCTTGTGTTGCAATAATCAAAAGTGCACACCCAATTCTTAACAATCTCTATTCTCTACTTACACAAAATGTTGTTCTTACACCCCAATGGAAGTAGTTTTGTGCATACTGTAAAGCAAGAAATATTTGCAGTGTGAAATTTTCTTGAATCACAGCTGACAGCCTTTTTTTTCCTTTTTTTTTATGCCTCCGCCACGAAGTGGTGCCGGAGGCATTATGTTTTCGGGTTGTCCATCCGTCCGTCCGTCCGTCCTTCCGTCCGTAATGAATTTTGTGGACAGCGTAACTAAAAAAACCTTTTGAGGTATCCTAATGAAACTTGGCATGTATGTGTATTAGGGGGTGAAGTTGTGCCTATCAACTTTTGGGTGCACATGCTCAAGATCAAAGGTCAAAAGGTCAAGGTCAAATATGTAAAGTTTCACTATTTCCACCATATCTATGCAATGCCTGAAGATATTTTCTTAAAACTTAGTGTATACATGTATTACCCAATTAAGATTCTCTGGTGGAAGTTTGGGGTCATGAGGTCAAAGGTCAAAGGTCAAAAGGTCAAGTAACAATATCTTTTTGTCCGTAACTTGGAAATTGTTCATGGTATCTTCATGGAACATAGCATATATACATGTACTGACTGACAATGATTATCTAGAGAATTTAGGGTTCATGGGGTCAAAGGTCAGGGGCCAAAGACAAGGGCAACACTTCAACATTTTACTATTTCCCTCATATTTATGCAATGCCAGCGGGATTATTTTTTTTTTACACTTGGTGTATGCATGTATAACCTGATAGAGATTCTCTGGAAACTTTTTCTTTTCTTTTTTTTGCCTTAAAGGTCAAAAGGTCAAAGATCAAGGGAAAGTGCTGAACTAACTTTTTCCTCCATATCTCAGAAGTGGCTCAAGGTATCTTGAAACTTTCTACATATTTATGCATGTTCTGCCTGACAGTGATTATCCTATGAATTTTACGGTCAAAAGCCAGATGAAAATGGTAACAATGTACTTTTCAATACAGAAATTGCACTTTTTCTCCATACCTTGAAAAGTACTCAATGCATAAACTTATGAATGGGCAAAGTCAAGTTAAAGTCCTTAAATCCCCAAATGCATGCTCTCCTTTTCATCCAATTAAACTTAGGTCAAGGAAGGTGAATATTCAACACATTTGTGACAAACTTGTTATTTTAATATTTTGCCAATTGTGTGAAAATGTAATCACACATTGTCCACATGTACAGTAGACCTATTAGGAGAATCATGCATTATGGCGGAGGCATACCAGTCGCCTTAGCGACATTTCTAGTTCAGCATGCCACTTGAATTCAATGCATACAGTGCATACAGTGTAAACAAGAACTTTTGCATGTACATGTATTTTGATTTTGTGACTCTTGGATCTCACAAAATTTGCAAAATTGGAATACACACGAAAATGTTTGGCTTAAAATGGTTCACTATTTTTGCTTCAATTGAGTTCTGCATGCCAAAAACGAAAGATTGTATACTTCATTCCGTTCAAAATAATTGTATGGTGGAATAATTATTCAAATATAGGCATTAAAGACTCTAAACAGTGTTTTCACGGAAGAATTAAAATGGGTTGATGCTTATTCTCCAACAAACGTTATTCATTTCTATCCATTTCATTCATTCATCTCATTTATTTTCACTTTCATTATTGGTTGACAAAATCTGTATTAAAATCACAAACAAACAAACAAAAATGCACTGTGTCAAATATGATAATGGAGAAATCATGAGAAGCACAACGTAGTCTTATTGAAAATGACCCCTTAATAACAAATATGATGTAAATATGTGTAATCATTTATAATCATTTGTAATTTGATTGAAACAAACATGAATACAAATTGTGATAAGATTATGTATTGATTTCTACTTTGCAAGAAATCAGTTGAAATTTGAATTATTGATGAAAACTTATCCCGTAATGACCAATTTGCATGGACACATTAATGATTATGCAAAAGTATGAAGTGAAGGATCTATGAAGTTAGATTGCAACATATGATTTTGTTTGTTTGTTTGTTTCTCTGTGTTGGTAGGAGCATAGCTGCCTTGGACCCTGATAGCCCTATCCATCATCATGAGGTTTCCCAACCCACTCAATGCCATGCAGATCGAGCCTTTGGATCAACGTCATCATGGAAGGACCACCTGCTCAAGGGTGAGCCACAATGTGCACACATCAGCAGGTCTGAGAGTATTCTGAAGGGGGAGGGCAATTATGCCGGCAGTGCAGTCATTATTCTGATTCAGTCTAATCAGGCCACTCTGCATAAAGATTCACAATCAATCAATCAGTCAATCAATCAATCAATTAATCAATCAATCAATCAAATTTCTTCAAGCAAATATCTTTGAACCTCATTAAAGCTTTGGTTTCAAAATATTTCATTTTACCTTTTCATCGGCTAAAGCAGCATCTTAGTGAGTACCATTATAATTCTTCAGTCATGGGGAAAATAATTTTGTAAAAGTAAAAATCAATACCTCTCAAATCAGCAGTGTTTCGAAGTCTCATTTGTATGCCACTCTCCTTCTCTTTGTGACCCTTCTTATTGGAAAGTCTGGATGCCAGCTATTTCTACTCTACACATTAATGTTGTTTCCAGAAATTCTTTCTGTCTGTATGGCTACAGATTTTATTGTGAATTTGGAAGAAAGGACAAATATTTGTTCATTCTGTAAAAAAAAGAAAGAAAGAGTGTGTATACATGTATTATCAAAGATGGATAATGAACAAATACTGACATGAAAAAAAAAATTGTGCATTCTGTAGTTCACATGACTGTATGATAATGTTTCATTCTCTCCCCACTCCTCTGTCCAGTCTCGGAGTGGAGCCATTGGACAAGGATGTAATAAGGAAGCCTCCTCGTTAGGTTCGTGACCCCATGATCACCAGATCTCTTCTTATTTATGTAGTCATGTCTGCCCTCATCATCGTCGTGGGAATCCTCTGGGTCTTCTGGAGAGAGGTTAGTGCTCCCTTTATTGTCCATGACTGTACACACATTTCTATTAATATTGGTCAAGTTCTTCCTTTACATAATTGTAATATTATGCCCTTGCTACATTGTGCCGAGTGATGACATTAGTGCATTTAGCAAGCTATCTTCTGTCAGATGCTTTGTCATGCGGATTGTAATATTAGATAATGATGCATGTATTGATTTGATTAGATTTATCCATTGTCTTTATAGATACTTGGCTGTGTATATTAGTACATGCAATAGCAGCATTCATCTTCACATACAGTATGCAATGAATTGTTTTGCTCCATGAAGCCTTTTCAGAGTATGAGGACAAGCATGATACTATCTTGAGCTGGGATTTATCAACTTGTGCCTGTCAAGCAGTCCAGATGGCACTGTAATAATGACTGCTCCTCTCAATTAGATGCAATCCTGCCTCAGCCTTCTCTGTGTCAGACAAAGTCATAAAAAGACGTGTAGCATACATGTATGAATACAAGACCATACATACTGTCTGATGCACCACTGGTGATGAAATAACTCAGTTGTGTACAGACTTTGTCAGTACGTTTCAACATAAAGTAATGAGTGATAATTTTGATAAGTAATGTTGTCAAACATGCAGATCATGCCTTGGTTAGCTGTCCTTCAAGATGTAACTCATGTTGGTTATCTACTTCCCACCACTACAGGAAATATTCCAGATGGAAGCACTGTCAGTATAAGGTGAGTGTGGCATGAACTTCCCTCCCCTTCTCCCATCCCACTGGTGTATTCGCACACTTTTGTCATGTTATTGTTGAAACCAAGGGCCGTCATTTAAATATCACAGGCTAATTGTTAATTGTACACATTGTAAAATTATTGCCCATTGTACGCTAATGTGTACAAATGTGTCCTTTAAAAGCAAAAAAATTTAATGAGTTAACCATGTGTAAAACATCTGTCAGTATGATTGTACTTCTTCACAACTAAACCTCAGCACTTCTGTAGGATTTCTTGTATTCTGCTCTGCTTCATGTTTTGAGAAAATTAGAGGTTTCTTATACTTTTTTTTCACTTTAAAAGATATTTGTAGGAAAATAATGCTATATATTTGGTTTCATAGGCTGCTGACTGGATGGTATAATTGACTAATTTAATGTCTAATGCACTACAATGACTTCCATGTCTGTTTAATTAGAGGGGCAATCAGGCACAGTTTTACTCTTTTCATAGAATTCCTTTTAATGACTTACTCTCGATTGACTGATTTTTGTTGCTCATTTCAGATATCTGTTTCTTGGTGATGCTGACTTCCTCTGTCTGAGTTGTGCCGGAGATTAAAAGTAGGGTCATCGGCGGTTGAGTCGGCGTCACATCATCAAGCAACTGTGTGATTTTGAACTTGTTTGACCTGACGATGGTCTCATTGATACTTGGCAGGAATCTTATGTGGTTTTGCAGTATTTCTGACGCATTCAATCTGTCAAAATCTTCATACATGTACTGGTGGACATTTGTTTGGTTGGGTATACTCAGTGAAAGTCATTAATAAGTGAAGACTGTGTACCTGCTACCTGTATTTTAGGTGTAAAACTCATATTTAACGAAACCCCATTCGATAGAGAGGGTCTGTTGCATCCAAAATTTGTTATATAACCAGTTTAAAAGCCGTCACGACATAGCGGTCAGAAATTCCTGGGCTAAATCACCCAGCGCCACTGACAAATCGATTCTCTGAATAATACTAAATAAAATCTTCGAACCGGACTTATCAGTCGCCAACACGCTGTACTGCGCGGCCATTTTCTGACACCAGCTGTTGTTGTTGTTGTTGTTGTTTTTGATAATTCGCAAACCCGTATCGCGCCCTCTCTCAGTAAAAACGATGTATTTCCTTTTTTTTGTGTGTGAAAAGTTCAGGGTCGGGGGGTTTTCTAGGGTCGGGCGTGTTACGCCAATACAATGATTTTTTTTTTTTTTTGCCTTATGGAAGTGTTCCTGTTTGCACAAGGTTTTATATTTAAGTGTTTCTCATGGTTCTTATAATGGGCATTTACTTTAAACAATTATGACTGATAATGGTTTTTATTGATGATGAAGGTTGCCAGTATTGAGTAATACCTTGATACCTTGATGTAGTAATCCCTTGAAGCAGCTTGTACATGAAGCTATACTGGGATGAACTCGAACTGTGTGTCATGAGGGGGTGTCATTCAGTGTATGTACAGATGTCTCACTATCATACAATAAAATGTGAGTATAGGTGCTCAGTGCGAGTAAAAACAGCGTCGATCCTCTTACACAGTGGCTGATCCAGCAGGAGGCTGCATTGCCCTGAGGATGGGCAAAGCAGCTCCTTGGAATGCATTTATATTTAGTTCATTTCTTGAATCTGTAGCATTTGATTTCATGTATTTGAAATTTTGCAATTGTTACATGAATGCCAACTCTTTCATCTGCACTATTGCAGTCTTTCAGCAGTTACAGATTTGTATGATGATAAGATGACAAGAACATTTTAATGTGTAATGCTGCTTAAAGGGACAAAACAAATCATGCCCCTATGAAATTGAATTCAGGTTAGTTCTCTCCCTCCCCTTTCCCAAGTAAACATACAGATTTCATAGTTGTGATGACATTCTCTGTCAGAATCGTCTTTGATATATTTGCAAGTTATATAGCACTGGTTACTCAGAGGAATACCAATACCAATGTCAACCCATCACTCTCAGTCAAGCCATTTTTTTTTTTTTTTTTTTTTGGTTGATAGCTGATGATGTTAGGGGAAGGCGAAAGATTGATTATATGGCTCATTGCCAGTCATTCCAATGTCTAATCCACTCAATGTGTTTATGTCACCTCCTCAGTCATCATGACATCATAATAATGTTTGTATTATTTTTATGACAATATTACATCCCTATCACATCGCCAGCTCATTATCAACATGACATCCTCACATCATCATCATCATTAGATTATCATGACAGAATCCTGATAGCTGAATTACATTCATGAATGTGAACAGGAACCACAAGGAGAACAGTGCAAAGATCACTAAAGTGGCTACCCTCTATGAATAAGACTAAATCATCATCATCATCGTCATTGTCATCAAGACATAATTCTTATACCTTTATAACATCATAGCATCATTCTCACATTATTGTGACATCATCACCAAACACTGTGACATCATCATGACAATAATGTGACATCACATCATTTTCCTATCATTCTTCATATTGTCCCTAAACCGTGACATCATCCTGCCATTAACCTTCCATCGCTTTCCTTTTACCCACTCCAATGAATAGCACTTTTAATGGGATAGAGATTTTATAGTCTCTATGCAAGGGGTAAACCCATTTTATCCTCTTTATTATGAGCAGGTCTAGCTCTGTAAGAATATTGGATATCACTTTGCTTAGTACAAAAATACTGTCTGTGGTGTTTCCTCAGTATTCATGACTCTTTAAATTGCCAGAGGTTACAATGTAAATATCTCGAAATACTGCACCATTTAACTTTGAATGAAATTTTATGATAGATTAATTTGATCACTGTGGTCCAATTGAAATGTACTTACATTGTCAGATTACATGATATGAGCTGAAGGACCCCTGACTGTAAACTATAAACTGCCATATCGTCGCTGGGGTGACAAGACCTCGTATCTCAAAAATGTCAAAAAAAATTTTTTAGCTTAATGGTCAAATAATGGGTCAAGTGATGTCTTGGCCAAATCCTAACTGTCTTACTCCAAAAATGAAGCCACCATGACATGTCAAAGAGAAGGCTTTCCCATTCACTATAGTGCTTTGGCCGCCATGTTTTTTCGCTCTCCTGAACATTTGACAATTTTGAGATACGAGGTTTTGTCACCCCAGCGACGATATGTAGATTGTTGAAAACAGTAAGATTTACAGTGGAAAGGCAGGATTTACATCCTGGTGTTGGGAAGAAAAATCCACATTCAGTTTTTCACATTGGCTGTGATAATGCTGGAAGAGCATAAACAGAATTGATAGTGTTTAGCTCTCAGTCTTCTAAAGTTCTAGTGGGTTTTCCTTAGTTCAAAAATGTGATTTAGTCCACATTGTGAACAAAGTTCCTTCATAGGTGTGTGAGTTTTTATTGTGTGTCTGTCTGTCAGTGTTGTTGAGTGTACATGAATCTTTCTTTTGGATTCAGAAATTATTCGTAAATTTACAAATTATCGTCTTATCAAGGAGGTACTAGTA
Source organism: Diadema setosum (assembly GCF_964275005.1). NCBI lineage: Eukaryota > Metazoa > Echinodermata > Echinoidea > Diadematoida > Diadematidae > Diadema > Diadema setosum. Next base: position 22,185,586 of record NC_092697.1, read on the forward strand.
CCTCCTTGGTCTTATAAAGTTTTTATTTTTCAATTACTTAGCAATGTACAATCCATACAGGAGTGCCTCTCTTGATCATGTTTTCCAGTTTATCTGAGATTCTAATATTAAAGACTTCCTACAGCAAGTGTAATTGTGTGGTATCTCTAGACTGATGAATATCTGCATAGTTCTATTTGTCTCAGAGTTAATTTTAAAGGGATGTTGACTTGAATCCTGTTTATTTAAGTGATCAATGTTAAATAGTTTTGTTTATTGACAAAGTTGAACAAAGTTGCTTACAATATACACTGGAACTGGAAATACAAATGAAGTCAGTGACACGATGGGTGCATCTGTTTTACACTCCACATCTTTATTAAAGTTGTACATACAGAATAATATACTAGTATGTGGTAACAGTTCAGCATTGATGTTCATAAGGCCTTGTGTGTAGTCTTGACTTTCAGACCCACCTTATCTTTGACACAGTTGTAGTCTGTATCATGTTAACTCTTGATTGTTTGTAGGTTGTTTTCACAGTGAAGTACACAGCAGGATCCTGTATAAACTATTGATGTGCAGTAGTCATACTCAGAGAATGGGACTTCATTGGATGATACAATACTTTACATTGATGATCTTTGTCCTGTAATGGCGGCTGACAGTAGACTGGTGTAAGCCAAGTTTTCATGTTAACAAGAATTTGATTATGTGTTCAGTGCCTTCAAAGATCAGTGTACATGTACCACTTGCGAGTAAGATTCTTTATGTCTGGAGGTGCTTCAAGTCTGGCTTAACAGAGTTTCCTCTTAACCAATTGAGAACCAGTCGGAGTATACTAGGGCAGGTGTCTATGGGAAATGCTTGTTGTCGCAAAATCAGTCAGTCCTCATTGGGTTAAGGCTAACTTGTGTCGTAAGCAAATTTCTGCCCCCTCTGATTGAAACAGGTTTACAGTATACAGCATAATGTCAGAGCAGAAGCATTGTACTTGCCATTCAAAATTAGCATTCATTAATTATTGTGAGACTGAAATGAAATGAATTTGAAAAATATAGAAAAAAAAAAGATATGTGACAAGGCATGTACATTTGTGCCAATTGCCTCATTTAGATTGTAGAAGATTGGAATTTGATTTCATGAATTTGAAAGATTGGAATTTGTGACACCTTGACTGTGGCATTAAGCTGGCAATGCCAGAGAAGCTTCAACCACATGACATGTAAGAAATATGATTGAAGCTTGGAAGTTAAGGGATCTGTTTTTGATAGAAAAGAAAGATCCCTTCTGAAATGAATCAAACCTGCATTAATTACTTGCGACTTTTCAAAGTGTAATATTTCAAATATTGACTGGATGTGCCATGCCTACGAGCCCCCTACATGTTACATTGTAAGTGGATCAGTGTTGTAATTGTTGAAGTGCTTCAAGTCTTTTTTGAAAAGGCGCTATATACTGTAATTATTGGTTATCATATGTTATTATGTTTTATCTGTGAGTGTCTGATGAAGAAAATGTATGTTTCAATATCTCTCATGTTTCAACAGGAGAAATATGGGGGTTATTTCAGTGCAAATTGTAATCTGCGATGCAACTTTTACAACATAACGGTATAAGCATACAAATTTTACCTGGTAATACATGTACTCAGTAATATTCAGATCTTACTCAGTAACATGAAATAACAATGCCATAATGTTAGAAATACTGCCTGCTGGTTTATCTGTGAAATAAGTTCAGCCTCTGAAATCTTGTTACTTCTGGCCATAGGTGGGCGATTCATGACAGGAAACAATTTATCCCCCAAAACTGTGTGGCCTACAGGTGACATCTCTTGGGTCTGTTGTGAATGGAAAATATGGACTGATAACAAAGGGACTGTACCCAAACTACTGTGAAAGCAGTGTGGTTCAGAGCTCTTTAGTAGATTGTGTGGAATACATACAACAGCAGTGCGAGCTGTCTTGTTGAATAATGGCAAGCCAATTTGAATATACAGTGTTATTTACATAGACTTTGTATTTCTTTTATGTCCAGAATTGTTAATGACTGCAATTAAATTTCCATCTTGTGATTGGTATGGCACGAATATCTTTCCTTGTTAACTTGGCATACAAAGTGAAAGGAGTGATTGAATGCGTGAGTGGATGAATGATACACAAGATAAATTTATGACTGAAAAAGTGAGATAGTTACTACATACATCATATAGCTGTGTACACAACTGAATGACGCCATCCCACAAACTGTAAGTTTTCTATATATATTGTAAGTTGTGCGACTGGAAACAACCAGTTCATTGTAAATGGGCAAATTAGTTTACTGCTGCTCAGAAGAGTACAGTACAAATGTATATGCTCCAGGTGAATGACTGCAAAATTAGAGGTTTTGGTGTTTGTTTTTTTCATACAAGATGCAGTGCAACATACTACTAGTACTTGAGGAATAATAACAGTGTTGAAAGTATGGAGACCTATAAGTGAACAAACCATAAGAGCAATCAAATGAAAACACACACACACACACCCCCTCACATACAAAAAAAAAAAAAAAAAACTTGGCACATAATAGCATATATATGTTCCTTTTCAATCCATGACTATGATTGTGATGAAATTAGTGTATCATCCTTGCAAGTTTTATAACATGGATTCTATATTTGTATCCAGTTTATTCATTCTTTGATAACTGCTGCAAAAGTTCCAACACAAATGAAAATACAGTCAACCTTGTTTAAGCTGGCCTCGCATAAGTCAAATAATCACCCAAGTCAAAGGTCCTTTTCAAGTCCTCTTCTCTTTATACCGGTACATTCTATTAATTTTAATCCCTCATTAGTTGAATTTTCTCTGATCGAAGCTATTTCTTCAGTCCAAATAGATTCGACATGGGCAAGGTTGACTGTAATTCAATTCCTTCAACATATTCTACAAACATTTATTGACATTTTGATACTACATATGGAATATGTTTGCCGTAGTTCAATGGTACCTCTACTAACCACCACACAACACTTCTCCCATCTATTCAGACATGAAGTTTTTAATGACAATCTCCTAGAGTGCAAATATGGACTGCTCTTCGGGGAATTGTTGATATCATTACCACGAGGGATCTCGGCTCTGTGCTATGACCCAAGGAACCTTACAGGGGCACCGATAGCAACAACTGCCTTGAAAAAAAACAGTTCATATCTGTACATACATGTATTATATAATGAAGAAAATTGTATGAAAATTTAGTAGGTTGATGGCAATAGCTCTTGGATAGCCAATTCACACATCTGCACTGCCATTTCACGTGCATTGCAATCATATTGGATATTGGTCACCTCTCTCACTATTGAAGCCAAGTGCTTACCCTACATGTGCATATGAATGTGCTGCTACAAATCAAGAGGGCAGTTTAGTATAATATGGGTCAGTTTGGGTACTGTGGGAACTACAGGTAATTGCTGACTGTATGCCCCAATTCTTAACCAATCAGACTTGAAGATTCATCAAATGAAGTATCTGGTTGTAGTGATGAAGTATGTATCTGGTTGTATCGTGATGAGGTATATAGCTGGTTGTACAGTGATGATGTGATGAAATACTAGTACTATGTACCATTAACTGGTTGTACGTGTATTTGTATTGTGATGATGTAACCCCGGCGCGGGGCGCTGTAACCAGTAACGTGTTGGGGTCGCTGCTGCATGCGGTTACCGCTGATGTTGCTCTGCCACGGCCACGACCTGATACCGATCTCGCGCTCGCCAACTGGCAATGGCGGAGATTAAGCTGTGCTGAATCTTTTGCATAACGCCATGGCGGGATCATTCCTACTCCCACTTTCAGAACAGTGGAAGCCATGGCCCATGCGTGAAGTCTTGAGCTAAATCGACATCGAAATCGCGAAAGCTACCGCGCTCAAAACCCACCACTCGATCGAGCATCCCACCGCGGCGGCCAGCGGCTGCCCCGCGCCGATGACGGGCTAGCTAGCTGGAGTGTGCTAAGCATGGTACACGTGCAGTGTATGCATGCGTACGTGTTGCGCTGCATGTAGACAAGTCGCATGGGCCAGCTTGGTACACAGCGAATATTGCGCACTCGTTTTGTCGAACGTATTTTGTCATGAAACGTATTTCAGCTCATGAAATGTATTTTCATGGAATGGTTTTTCGTTCATCAAATGATTTTTTTTTTTTTTCGAAAGTATGGAAAGCCATGTATGTAAAACACTTTTTGTCAAATATATTTTGGGTCTAATATATTTTTGTTGAAATGAATATATTTTGTCGAATATATTTTCGTCAGATATATTTTTTGGTCAAAAATATTTTGGGTCAAACATATTTTGTGTCAAATATATTTTTGGTGAAATATATATTTTGTCTAATATATTTTTGGTCAAATATATTTTTGGTCAAATATAATTTTGGTCAAATATATTTTGGTGAAATATATATATATTTTTGTCAAATATATATTTTGGTCAAACCTATATATTTCTTGTCAAATATATATTTTGTTTGATTATATTTTTGTCAAATACATATTTTATTGAATATATCTTTTATCAAATATATATTTTGTCGAATATATTTTTGTTGAATGAAATTTTACTCGATGAAATGGTTTTTTAGTTGGTGTCGAACATAAATATTTGATTCCCCTCTGGCGCGCCATAGCGTTCATTTCTCTTCATTTTTCTCCAACAGCTGAAAAATGGGGTACAGTTTAAAGATAATAAAAAGTTTTGGTACCTCAAAAGTTTCCCTGAATTTCCTTGTTTTGGTTTGTGTTTCACGTTAAAGTACGTTGTCTGTGAGAATTACTCGCCCCAAAGTGCTCTCATGTCTTAGTAATCATGCAATAATGGTTTCGTACCAGAGCCGTCGCCGTACAGCGTCGATAAATATTGTACGAAACCACTGACTGCGAGCAACAGCGTGCAGCCCATTGTACGCATAGCTAACTGCGACCAGCAGCCCCATACGCATAGCGTAATGGGGCTTCGCATTGTAACATTCAGGATCATGACAGAATTAGTATCGCGGGTAAATGTCAATTTAAAATCCCAAAATTTCTTCGATTTGAAGACTTACCAATTAAGGTGAAGTATTGAAAACAGGCTTCGAACAACGTTTGCTTCTGCCAATAGTCCCTTTCTTTTCGAATTGATGACTGAATGTGACTCGGTCGAGAGGACCTTGGGAGAGCTACATACACCATGGACCGATGCATACACTGACTACTACGGCCAGCGCATGCGCACACAAACATCTTATCCGTTGATATGGGATTTGAAATTTGTGCGCATGTGATGTGTTCGCATGCACTGGCTGTAGTATTCAGTGTACATGGTGTATGTAGCTCTCCAAAGGTCCTCTCGGCCGAGTCACATTCAGTCATCAATTCGAACAGAAAGGGACTATAGGCAGAACCAAACGTTACCCGAAGCCTGTTTTCAATACTTCACCTTAATTGGTAAGTCTTCAAATTGAAGAATTTTTGGGATTTTAAGTTAACATTTATCCCGCGATACTAAATCTGTTATGATCCTGAATGCTACAATGCGAAGCCCGATTACGCTATGCGTATGGGACTGCTGGTCGCTATGCGTATGGGGCTGCTGGTCGCAGTTAATTGCATGATTACTAAGGCATGAGAGCACTTAGGGGCGAGTAAGTCTCAGTGTTAGTTATATGAAAGGTACTTTAACCTGAAACACAAACTTAAGACAAGGAAATTTTTGAGGTACCAAAACTTTTTATAATCTTTAAACACGAAAGTGGTTTACATACAATATTGATTGTGGCATTTACAAGGCCGGACAGTCCCCCAAATTCTATGAATAAGAAATTATGGAAACGAACATTCATTCAAAATCAATTTGCTACCTTGGCCCTAATGTTTGGAATTCACTACCACTCAGCATTCCCCTCATCCAATTTAAAGAGGATGGCTAGTAACTGATCAGTGGGAATCAGTGGAAATGCTGGGGGATGATTGTTCCAATCCTTGTGGGATTCATTTAATAGTACATTATATATCTATTGTTGTGTGAAAATTATTTGCTTCAGATTGGTTTCATATTCAAGTAATGTGCAGTTCAATGTTTCCAGGTTAGCATGACTGTACAGTGTCGGGGCGATCGATAACAGCCCATCATTTTCACACAACAGTAGATATATAATGTACTCTTAAATGAATCCCACAAGGATTGGAACAATCATCCCCCAGCATTCCCACTGATTCCCACTGATCATTTACTAGCCATCCTCTTTAAAGGTATTAGCCCACATTTGTAAACCTGCAGCAATTGGTCTCATAGTTAGCATGGAGTTTGGGTATGATTGCAGTAACACCTGTGCAAAATTTCGTTCCAATTAGTCCATTACTTTCATAAAAATAAATGAAAATGCACCATAATCCGTATGCATGCGTATAACGCTCGCTAGCTCCGGTCCACGTACGTGTTACATGTACAATGTACGTAGCTATAGCCCGCGCTCGTAATTCGATTTTGGGTCGGGTTGACCCGGTTTGAAAATTGATTTTAAAACGATGATTTTCTCTCTTTTATCGAATGGTATAGACAAAGAGCGACAGGTGAGGTATGTAACTGTTATAACTTGTACTTGAAGTCATATTGGACCTGTTTTATGCAGTTTTGATTTTCGTGGGTTTGCAAATGTGGGCTAGTACCTTTAATGGCACGATGAATAAAATCAAGACTATTTTTCAATGCATGATAATAGGTTAAGTTTATTACAAAGTCTTGATCCAAATACCTGTGATTAACCTCCCCAACATAAACATAAGTTTCTTAGTGTGTGAATCTATTTTTTCTCTCATTATGTATAATCCCATCATGAAAACGAATGTCTTCTTGACAGTGTCTAATGGTGCATAATGCTGATCAAATGTTTTCCTATGCAGTGACATTGATGGCATAGATTAATGAAGTGGCTTATTTATGATCGTGTGTATGTGTGTCTCTCTATCTGTGTGTTTCTGTGTGTGTGCTTTCTGGTATACATGTAGCTGACAGACTGTTTCTTTTTTTCCTTTTTAAATCTATAGTGAAAATCTGCTCCATGTTCAGTGTGATGTTTATGACTTGGACCAATATCAACAACACAGTGTTACAATTTCTTTTCATTACAAGTTCATCAAATGGTTGAAACAAGGAATGATTCCATTACTTACATATTAATATGATTCTATGAACAGAGATGTGATGTAATGACATCAATGCCAAATCTAACAGCAAAATGTTATTGTAACTCTTTACGTGCCACGTTCGCACACCCACTCGGTCGACGGCATGCCAAGTCCGCACATTTTGCTCAAACGCACAAAACTGCCCAAACTGATCAATAAATCTCCAACATGCAATGGTGCAAAGAAAAGCATCACTTGCGATTCCTTTTTTTGTCACATGTAGCTTACATTCTGTGCATGAATATCTATCAAGCAGTGTTACCTATTGAATTTGCAAGTAAGTTTCAAGTTTCTGCCACTGTTTTGTGTGCAAATTAAAGTTGTGTAGCTTATTTGAAAGAACTAGAAATGTCGCTTTGGCGACTGGTATGCCTCCGCCATAATGCATGATTTTCCCAGTAGGTGTAGATAGTACATGTGGACAATGTGTGATTACATTTTCACAAAATTGGCAAAATATTGAAATGACAAGTTTGTCACAAATGTGTTGAATGTTCACCTTCCTTGACCTAGGTTTAATTGGATGAATAGGAGAGCATGTATCTAGGGATTTAAGGACTTTAACTCGACTTTGACCCATTCATACATTTAGGCATTGAGTAATTATCAAGGTACAGGTGTGGAGAAAAAGTGCAATTTCTGAATTGAATAGTAAATTGTTACCATTTTCATCTGGCCCTTGACCCTAAAATTCATAAGATAATCACTTTCAGGTAGAACATGCATAATATGTACTAAGTTTCAAGATAACTTGAGCCACTTCCGAGATATGGAGGAAAAAGTTAGTTCAGCACTTTCACTTGATCTTTGACCTTTTGACCTTTGAGGCAAAAAAAAGAAGAAAAAAAAAAAAACTTTCCAGAGAATTTCGATTAGGTTACACATGTATGCATACACCAAGTGTAAAAAAAAAATAATAACCCTGCTGGCATTGCATGATAGGAGGGAAATTTTGAAGTGTTGCACTTGACCTTTGACCCCATGAACCCTACATTCTCTAGATAATCACTTCCAGTCAGTATATGTATATACTATGTTCCATGAAGATACCTTGAACAATTTTCCAAGGTATGGAGAAAAAAAAAGAAGTTTTAATATTTTTACTTGACCTTTTGACCTTTGACCTCATGACCCAAACTTTCACCAGAGAATCTTAATTGGGTAATACATGTATACACTAAGTTTCAAGAAAATATCGTCAGGCATTCAATAGATATGGTGGAAATAGTGAAATTTTATGTATTTGACCCTGACCTTTTGACCTTTGACCTCATGACCCAAACTTTCACCAGAGAATCTTAATTGGGTAATACATGTATACACTCATACCCCTTTCATAAACTCATCCTCCTATTATCCGCATAAGAATAATGCGGACAATTCAATAAAAAATGCGTTCACAAACTCTGAAAATAATCCGCATTATTTTTACGAGCGCCCGTCCTGAAAAAGGCGGATAATCGTCATGGTGACTGCACACCCCCCTTCTGCGGGAAAGACAGGTGACGTTTGACCGCACCCCGGCAAATATCCGCATTATTTGGGTTTGCGTTCATAAACTCAAAATCTCGTCCCGACGCTGCTATTATGCGGATAATAGAAGGGTCGAAATAATGCGCATTATTCTTTCCCCTCTCCGATTTTACGACCAAATGTTGCGGATATTATCCGCATTATTGAGTTTATGAAAGGGGTATAAGTTTCAAGAAAATATCTTCAGGCATTCAATAGATATGGTGGAAATAGTGAAATTTTATGTATTTGACCTTGACCTTTTGACCTTTGACCTTGAGCATGTGCACCCAAAAGTTGATAGGCACAACTTCACCCGCTAATACACATACATGCCAAGTTTCATTAGGATACCTCAACGGGTTTTGATAGTTACCTTGTCCACAAAATTCATTACGGACGGACGGAAGGACGAACGGACGGACGGACGGAAGGACGGACGAACGGACAACCCGAAAACATAATGCCTCCGGCACCACTTTGTGGCGGAGGCATAAAAATACTCATAATTTTTTTTCGTAAAATTTGCTTCAAAGCAAGCTCAGCATTTCTATACAGTTGTGTTCATTACATGTCTAGTGTAATCAAAATTAATGAAAAGTTACATAGATTTGAAAAACAATATTTCCCAATGTCATGCCTATGCTGCAGTCTATTAAAGAATGATGTGGCACACAGGGGGTTTACATCATGGCACATAAAGAGTTAACATCCAATTCCTTCTATTCACCTTCTAAAATCTGATTAAGGGCAATTCCGCAGTTAGGTGGACATGACATGGATAAAAGAAATGTGCCTCTTTATCTTACCCTTTAATCTAGGTATTAACTAATGCTATGGATGTTCGCCAATCATTAGGGTCTTTCAAATTCAGTAGATTTTATTTTTCGTATTCATTGATTTTGTGAGATCTAAAACCATCATTTAAAATGTACATGTGGGACTGGGGACGCTGAAATTCACTTAAATGCAAATTACAGTGGGTTCCTTTGAAATTTTTTCCTCAAAGTTTTGCTAAAGGGTAAAAGATGAATACATTTAAATACTCCAGAAGTCATGTGACATTTTCTCAATTACAAAAGGGTGAAATGACCTGCGGAATTACTCCGGACAAATGTAACGTTACTAACCGTAACGTTACTAACCATGCTTTTGGGGGACTAGCTAAAAATTATCGGTCGAACTGCTAAAAAGATTTGCATGAACATTTGTCATGATGCAATAATTGAAATTAATGCAACACTTTGTTTGAATTAACTTGAATTTTTGCACACTTTTTGTTACAAGACATTGATTTTTTTGTCATGTCCTTTTTTCGTAACGTTACTAACCAGCCCTTTAAGTTGCTATAGCAATTCTAATATTTCTTGGATTGTGTTCATTCTTTTCTGTATCATAAACCTGGGAAGGATGAACATGTTTTTGACATAATTTTGACTTGAAATGAATAAATGGTAATTTAGTGGTAAAAACAAATATCTAAATTTGTTCAAATGTAACGTTACTAACCGCGGAATTGCCCTTAAACTAAAAAATTTAATTAATAAAACTAAACAAATTTAAATAACCAAGATGTGATTATCGCTGGCATAGATTATTTTGTCTGCTTAGAATATGCAGATCATATAGCAAGAACCCTATATGCTATAGTTCATGCTGTAAAGTATGCGCCACATATTTAGTGAGTCTAATTTGTCACAAAATGGGGACTTCGAAATAATCTTATGTACATGTGCTCGTCACATTCAAATCGAGGTAATGATAATGATAATGAATAACATTTATACAGTGCTTGATACTGATGTTTCCAAGCGCATCAATCTGGGAAAAAAAAAGTATGACATAAAGGTAAAATACAGCATTATGTACATATTATGATATAACGACAGCAACAACAACAACAGAATTAAGATTGAGTAAACAGATAAGTTTTCAACAATGACTTGAACTTATCAAAATTTTCAGCATTACGAATATGGTATAGGGAGTTTATTCCAAAGAGATGGGGAAATAACAGAGAAAGCCCTATCACCGGGTACAGGTGAGGGACCACATGATAATTGGAGAGTGGAGGAAGAACGGAGAGAACGGGTTGAAGTGGAGGAGCGGAAGGAAATTAAGTTTTTAAGATAAGATGGGGCGAGATTATTACATATCTTGTAAAGAACAAGGAGTATTTTAAAGGTGTAATGTAAGAGTTGATAATTTTGTGGGTTACAAAATTTGAAAAGCCACCCACACGCAAAATTCACAAAAATAAAAACCATATACAGTATGAAATGTACGGTGTATATAGTACATAGTTTCATGATGTATGGAAACAATAAAGCCTGCTCTGCTGTCAGTTTAAATGTAGTGAATATCACAAAATGAAAATTTTGAACACACCTGTTTTATAAGTTTTTATCAGAATTTTCCTTGATTGATGTGACATAATGTAAGTCCTAGTCTGGTTGCAGATGCTAAGCTAAGCTAAATAACAGTGATTTGTACATTACCTCACCACATTAAAGTAATTTCATTATCAGTCGTTTGTTGCTCATAAGAGAAGATTCCTTCAAATTGATCATCTATCACTGTTTCAAGCAATGCCCATCAAAATTATGGAAAGACATACAGTCAACCTCGCGTAAGTCGACATAATCGGGACTGAGCAAAACACGTTGATTTACGCGAATGTCGACTTACGCGTAAGTCAACATTTTGTCGACTTATAAATGAAAACTAATTTCCCCTGTACAGAGTAAGATTTCGATCACGATGCGGATCGCTACCCAAATCTTACTCCTTTTGCTGCTAAAACATGCCAACTGACATCAGCAACAATAATGTTTTAGTTTATGCATAAATCTCGCGCGGGTTAGTAACGACAACGCACATTTCCCAAATCTCTAGAGAGATTTTGAGAGAGCGGGATCGGAAACCTGGGCCCGTTTCTAGACACTTTACATTTTAAACTTGATTTGAAATATCAAACGCAAATTCCCCAAATTGCATTAAACTTTGCGATTTAAATTCAAGTGCGTTGCTGCGAAGATATTCGTGCGATATCGTACGATTCTGTCAAGATAATTTTTCAGCGCTGACTGAGTTGAAACATGTGTGATTTTCCTTCATTAAGTCACCATATTTGTTTTGCTTAAATTTCTATTGCCATACTCTGAAAATGAATTGTTCTCATGCTCCGATTCGCAACATTACCGTTCGGCATAGCGAACTTTAACAATAATTTGCTATCATTTTTTCACTAGTGACATTTCGTGAAGCAGCATGCGTTTCGATAGTTTGAAACGTGTAAATGTTGCGATATCTTTCCCCTGCAAGTGCAGACTAAGTTTGGTCACGGCGAAAGTTCCGTTACGAAATAAAAAATAATGCGAGTCTTTTCAACAATAACGCACTTCCGTAATTTTGTTTATTTTTAGTATCTAGTTTCGGACAAAAACCGCAAGTCTTTTCTGCAACGCTCTTGCGTTTTAAATACAGCGTTGCTTGTGATTTGATGGATTTGCATTTGATTTTTAAGAGTTGCGTTTAAACGCAATTGAGTTTAAATTTCCTACAATTTTCTAGTTTCGTATGATTATCAAACGCAAGTCTTTTCAGCATTCCGTGTGATTTGAGGGACTTGCATTTGATTTTCAGAGTTGCGATTAATTCTTAATTTTGCTTACGAAATAAAAAATAATGCAAGTCTTTTCAACAATAACACTTCCGAAGATGTTTAGAGATGCATTTAAACGCAGTTTCTTATAGTTTTGTACAAAAGCCGCAAGTCTTCTCTGCAGCGCTCTTGCGTTTAAATACAGCGTTACGTGTGATTTGATGAACTTGCATTTGATTTTTTTGAGTTGCATTTAAACGCAATTGCGTTAAGAAAAAGTTCCCTACAATTTTCTAGTTTCGTATGATTATCAAACACAAGTCTTTTCAGCGTTCCGTGTGATTTGATGGACTTGCATTTGATTTTTAGAGTTGCGTTTAAATGTAATTGAGTTTAAGTTTCCTACAACTAGTTTCGTATGATTATCAAACGCAAGTCTTTTCAGCGTTCCGTGTAATTTGATGGATTTGCATTTGGTTTTCAGAGTTGCGTTTAATTTTTGATTTTGCTTACGAAATAAAAAAAGTAATGCAAGTCTTTTCAACAATAACACACTTCCGTAGATGTATAGAGATGCTTTTATACGCAGTGTCTAGTTTCGTACGAAAACCGCAAGTCTTCTCTGCAACGCTCTTGCGTTTAAATACATCGTTGCGTGTGATTTGATGGACTTGCATTTGATTTGAGTTGCGTTTAAACGTAATTGAGTTCAGGTTCGTACAATTTAGTTTCATATGATTATCACAGGCAAGTCTTTTCAGCAACGCACTTGCGTTTAAACGCAAAAGTTGCGTGTGATTTTATACACCTGCATTTGATTTTTTGAGTTGCATTATTGCATTTTAATAAAATTTTCTAGAAAGGGCCCAGGTTTCTTATACCGCTTCGAAAAAATTACGTTAGAATATTCGGATTAACAAAAACACCTATTTCATGTTCGGATAATGAATACCTACTGGGACATAGGTGTACAAAATGTGTGCGTTTTGAGAATAACAAGAGGGAGAAAAGGGGTAAAGTGAACTGCCTTGGGTACTACGTACTACATGTAATACTCCAGTGTAAATGAGTGTATGCCCTTTCTATTCTGGCATACAAGACAATGGACGCATTGCGCGAACGCTACCGCGCCGTATATTAGCAAATCGGAGCGGGAAAACAAATTTTTTTCACAGAATGACGATAAGATTTTGAGCGAAAAATTATGTCAACTTAGACGAGGGAATTAACACGTATTTCAGCTCAGTTGGCACTGAAAAATCACGTCGACTTACGCGAGTTGTCGACTTATAAATGTCAACTATAAAGACGACGAAATTTTCAAGGAATAACAAAGGCAAAAATCGGGACTTTTTTATCGTGTCGACTTAAGCGAGTTGTCGACTTATAAATGCGATGTCGACTTAAGCGAGGTTTACTGTACTACTGTAAATATGAAATTCTGAGAAATTTTCATAAATCTGCTTGTGCACACACCCACAAGACACCAACTTTTCAGGACTTTGTATGGTGATGCATCGTAATGATGGTTTGGGCAGGAAATTAAATTTGAATGCATTTTTCACTTAAATATTTGAGAATGAAATGTATACAAGACGTAGGAATTTAAGCAAAACATTCTTCTCAACTATGAAATTGTTGGAAAGGGTCTCATTTTCTTGAATAAAATGAAAATGACACATGTATAGCTCTTGACTGTCTTGTAAATGGATACCATGTACAACGAACCCTGCCTTTATTAGGTGATCCGAGTATCCTCTCCGATCACCGTCTGTTTCTGTACGGATTCTTTGTTCTTCTTCTTCATCTTTCTCCTCAGATGTTGTGCAGAGGTTAAATCATAAAGTTCTTTGACTATCAATTTCAAACTTATACCATCTATTGCGTCCCAAAGATGACGGATCTAATGTAAATACGAGACATGAAACTCGTCACTGAAGATGAGTTGGTGATATGCTGGGTTGATATTAGATACCGGTCATCCGTGGTCGACAACGAAAAGAATGTGAATATGAAACGTTATCTGAAAAGAGTTAAACAATAATCAAAAACAAAAGTGTCCTGTGAACATCGATCCCTCAAATGCGTGCATGGGAAACCGTTACTCTAACCACTCGGCCACGGAACATCGACGGAAAAGGCAAGACAAAAAACAATAAACAGGCGGGAAAAGTCAATGCCCACTCAACAAACGTGGCCACGTGAACATGTAATGTATTGCTAGACGGCAATGAGGCCTTGTAACAACTAATGGCGCTATGCCATTTCTGGCAACTGGGGAAAAATACGTCCCGTAGACATAACACGTAAAATCAGCTTTTTTTTTGATACCTTGCCTTTAATCACAATTTTCAGAGTGATGACGTCATCAAATTACAAAACACTGACATGGACTTGAAAGACAATTGTTCAAAGTACAACACCTCCTATGTCATCATTACATACTATGATCGGTTTGACAAAGCCAGCCTGCAAAATTTTGCAGCAGTCGAAGCAATGTGGTCTCCAACACAAAACAAATGGATATTTTGTGTGTGTGTGTGTGTGTTTGTATAGGTGCGTTTATATACGAACGTGATTTCTACATGGACGAATGTGTAATACACCACTGAAGAAAAAAAGTAAAAGATACAAGTATTTTGTTTCGTGCTCTTATGGGGTTCGAACCCGCACGGGTGCAACCTTATGTCTCTGAGACGTCGCCTTTAACCTCTCAGTCCTACGTCTCGACGAGAAAATATGAGGAACGTAAGCTTATATGTGAAAGATGAATCAGGAATCGTTTCGTCCACCTTCCATTCTCATTTTCAGTTTTAAGCTGCAAAATTGTCAACCTGATGAGAAGATTTGCACAAAAAAAAAAATAAAATGCATGATTACTGCAGCCTATTGTGTGAGCTACGACATACTTAAGTTTCAGAGGAAATGAAGCAAAACCAAATGAGGTAAAGGTGCTTGAACGTTATCAAGTCAATACATGGTTAGAAATAAAAAAAAATCACCTCCCATAGACATAACACAAACCTTTCACTGAGTTTGATATCTTGCCTTTAATCACAACTTCTAGTATGATGATATCATCAAATTAGAAATCTTCTACACGGACTTGAAAGGCCATTGTTCAAAATACAATGTATTCTTTGCATTGTCAACTTGGAGGTTGACATGATGAAACCATCTACACATGAGGCAGCCATTACTACCTGTGTGAAATTATTATAGGCATGGTTATCAAATTCCCCCAAAATTTCCTTATAATTGCTTTATTTTTACACATAGTTAAGCTATCCCTTTAAACTCATCACAGTTTGATTGAAATTATTTATATTATACATCAATACAAAATTCAGTTCCATAGCTGATCACGTTTGCTAATTAAGATTAATTGTCTAGAATGTGTCATATGGCCAACCTGTATACACACGTATAATACACACACACACACACAATGCTAAATGTATGTATCAAACCTCTGTAACACAACTTTGAACTAACTGTAGGAATTATCGCTGCACTTATCATCCATACTTTTTATCACTATCTGAATCTCCACAAAAACCACTAATTGACAAATAATCATCAATACAGAAGACTGACTTAAAGGAACAATTCAAACACCTTTTTTTTTTACAATGTATAGCTTGTTTCATGTATAAATCAGCACAAAGTAACCACGACTACATTGTGTTACTGAATTGATATGAACAAATTTCGCTCCAGCTCTGAGTTACATGAATTCCAAATAAAACGAACATTTCATCTGCACAAAATAAATATCATTTTGTTACAATATACTGTGATCACTTTGAGAAACCCAGCCTGCAAAATTTTGCAGCTGTCAAATGCGGTCTCCAACACAAAACAAAGGGATTCTGTGTGTGTGTGTGTGTGTGTGTGTGTGTATGCGTATAGGTGTGTTTACATGCGAACATGATTTCTACATGGGCGAAGGTGTAGTACTCCATTGAAGAAAAAAAGTTTTTAAAAAAAGTATTTTCTTTCGTGCTCTTGTGGGGTTTGAACCTGCACGTGTGCAACCTCACGTCTCTGAGACGTCGCCTTTAACCACTCGGCCATACGTCTCGACGAGAAAATATGAGGAACGTAAGCTTATGTATATATGAAAGATGAATCAGGAATCGTTTCGTCAACATTCCATTCTCATTTTCAGTTTTAAGCTGCAAAATTGTCAACCTGATGAGATTTCAAAAAATAAAATGTACGATTACTGCAGCTTATTGTCTTATTGTAAACTTGTCTGATTTTGAGTCTTTACAATTTCCAGTATGATGACGTCATCAGATTTCACAACCATCACATGGATTTGAAAGGCAAATGTTCAAAGAACAACATATCTGAATTTGGGATGATATTGAGCTTAAACAACAGAGATACTGTACAAGCAAATGAATGTCAGAAACAGTACCTCAAAAAAATTAATTCCACTTGTTTTTATTTAAGATGACTATTACGACGTCATCAAGGTTTCCTGGCAATATTGATACTAGAAATGTTATTTACAATTCATATGCTTTCGTAATCTGCAATAAAATCATAGGGTCAACGGACGATTTAAAGAGCTAGGGCGAAATAAACAAAGACATGTTTTTCGCTATATTTCCACATAGACGCGCACACGAAATTTCAACTTTGACGCCAGCGCATTCCTTTGTTATAGGTCAAAATTGATCGGAAATCAATGGATATTGTTACTTAATGTATCAGGAATCCAAATCTGTCAAAAAATTTGCATTTTCATGTCGCTTACGCGCACTACGCGTGAAAATGCGCGGATGGACGCGAACGCGCGGAACGCTTAAAATTGTGTGAAACTTCGAGATTTCCCATTGGAAAGTTGTTTTGAACCTTTTAAAAGTTTGACGCGCGCGTACGCGCACGTAATGATGTCCTAGGTAATTAGCATTAAAAAGTAAGATAGAGTATGACCTGAACTTTACGTCCACCGAAAATGATACAGAAATGACATTTAGTTATGAAGTTATGATCGATCATGTGACATGGTCCGAAAATCACAAAATGGCGCCTAGATGACGTCGTAGATATGTTACTGTCATGAAAACCTTATTGTGGCTACATACATTGTATTGTCATGAGACATGTTGACTGAAAATTTCATGTCATTCCGTAATGTCATTGTTGAGATATTCACGACAAAAAATTGTCCAGAAAGAAAGAAGAATAAAAAAAAAAAATAAAGAGAGATTTTGACAATCACAATAGGTGATACGCTGACAGCGTACCACCTAATAATTATCAGTCGACTGTGACGTCACTATGATGTCATTATCTGAAATCACATTCTCATTCATATCTCATTAATGGAATGGAATTTCTCAATGAAAGTTACGTCTCATATACATGTAGCTCACGTTAAGTGCTTTCTACTCATATTTAGCATGCGTACGCGCGCATTGAAATATTTACATACTCCAATCGAGCTCAAATTTTTTTTGCACACGTTTCAGATCATTTGGAGCATTTTTTGAAAAATTGTAAAAAATAGACGGTGAATAACACGTCCTATCTTTTCCACATTTTGCACACGTAAGGACCATGTTGCAAGAATTATTTCACAAAAAAAAAAGCAACTTTTTGATCAGATGCCATCTCGGCTGTGTAAAGTGGGGTCAAAGGTCAAATATACTTTATTCTGTAACCTCATTAGTGTATATGGTATCACCGCCATATTTTGCACACACATGGGCCTCGATAGAAGGATCATTTTGTAAAATAACAACGCTTTGGTCGGATGCCATTTTGGCTGTGCAAAAGAGGTTAAAGGTCAAATATTCTTTATTTTGTATCTAGCTTCCTAAATGCTCAATCGGGGCCAGATTTTGTCCATAAATGGACCATGGTGCCTGGATCATTTCACAAAACAATGACTTTTGACTCAGATGCCATCTAGGCTCTGCGAGGTATATAGGGTTGAGGGTCAAGACTACTTTGTCCTGTATCTTGGTAATCACATGCCCTATCACTCCCATATTTTGCAACCATTTAGCCCATGGCATATATGCATCGTTTCGTGAAATAACAACTTTCTAATCAGATGCCATCTCGGCTGTCTAAAGTAGAGTCAAGGATCAAACAAATTTTGTCTTGTATTTTGGTATTAAAATACATGGCATATTGCACCATATTTTGCACAGATATGGACCTTGTCAAGAGGATCATTTCATAAGATAATGGCTTTTTCCTAAGACGCCATCTTGTACATGTATATCAAAATGAGGTTCATTTTGTCTCTTTGTTAACATAATATGCCTCTTTCTATTTTAAATCTGTAGAGATGAAAGGTTTGATTCTCTTTTCTTCGATGAGAATCTCAGAAATCATTTGTACATCGGATCACCTAATTTGTCAGTCTTGACAAATTCTCGAATCTAGTGTGTATGTTGTGTCTCCACATGCTCAAAAAAAAAAAAAAAAAAAAAATCTCCACTGTTGACTTTTAGTCCTTGGCAATACACGTTTTATCAAAAGAATAAAGGAATGAACTGAATATTCTTGTACATTGTATACTCCCAGCTACTGTGATTAGATTCTTTTATATTATAACTGGTATGATAATGTCTCACTGGTGCTTACATTTACAAGACATGTTGATTCCTGATAAATGATGTTTATTGTCAGTGAATGATTACAGGAAATCCACCCACTCAAAAGTGTGAGTCTATCAAGTACTAGTGAATGCACTCAAGTGTGATCAGCGCTGGTTGATTCACGGAGGTACAAAACTAGACGAGCTCATCACCTCTAGTACGTCCCTCTTTGTGTGATTGCAGAGCCTACAGTGCAGAAACCACATTGCAATTTCCACATTGTAGTGCCATGTACAGCGTGTGACCAGAAATATTGCTATCACTATTAAAGTTTGCAAATATTCCTGGAATTTTTCAAAATACATACTGCAACTCCTGTAAAATCCACACAGAACAATCAGTAGCACATGTTGACGTTTCACAAGAAAAACTGAATAGTTCTGTAAGGACTAGAGCATAGCCACTAGAGCTTTATACAGCTCTGAGTGTAAACTGGTACTTCAGATGCTGTCAATATGGTAGCAAGATATAAGAAATCCCTGTTGTAGTACTGTTAATCATCACCATAGAATCACCTCTTGGACAAGTAAAGAATCCATGACATTGAGTATGTTGTCATCTAAAGAAATTTCTACTATACCCTGAACAGTAAAAGCAAACAAACAACATAATATAAGTTTCATTACAATCACAATGATACAAATTATACATGTACTTGAAATATCACACTATGACATGTTTTCAGTCATAACAAGATATTATGCAAATTAGACAAGGCAATGATGGCATCAGCTTACTACCGGTACTCCAGGACTGATTTTTGACAGAAAAAAAAAAAGTTGTTCTCTTTGTCAATATAATTTACATCGTGTCGTGTAAAAGAATCTAAAATGTGAAGGGGCCAACTAAATCACTGTACGTCTCTACAATAATTGGATGTGAATGTTCTTCCTCCTGTATTCCTCTAAAAGAAAATAATAAATGTTCTCTTGAAGATTTGTGTGCAAGTCAATGAGGGATTCATGAGAGATGTATACTGCTTCAATATGATTTGCAGGCTAGAAAAAAAAATAACAGGCATCACAGTTTTCTGAAAACACATCACACCTTAAATCACACAATATTCATTGTCTCCTAATGAAAATGTCGTGGACTGTTCTATTTCATCACTCTATTCATGCTATCCATTCATCATCACGAGCATCATGTTTAGGTAAGTCTGTCATTTCAAGTTTAAATTAAAGCAAGTAAAATAATATCTGAAGAAAGTTGAACATGTATGTCAAAGTGCATTGCAACAAGTACTTGTTTGTCATCAGGGAAAGAGTCATTGCATAACCAAATTAGAAGATACACTGTAAAAGGTGATGAATCACCATTCTGATAAAGTTAGTTATTGCACATATTGTGTGTAGCATTGGCACAATTCAATCAAGTTTAAGGAGGTGTGCATGGTGTAAAAAGAAACTGGTTGTACACATGGAGAGTCCTGAGAGATAAGGATGCAGATCAAGAGTACAGATAGGACAATGTACTGTAAAAGTGGGAATTTTCGCAGTGTTGAAATTTTTGCGCATTTCACGCAACCAGAAGCTAGCGCGAAAATAAAAGCACACAAATATTTTGGCTAGCCAAAATGATCCAGTAGTTAATGTCTCGATTCCACAGAATTAAAACCATGCAAAACTCTTTTTAACCAGCCGAGTGCAAAAAAATCAGTCGTGCGAAAATATCCACTTTTACAGTATATCGATTCCTGATAACCACATCTGTGTGTCAAGTGAGAGAGTCTGGGAGGATATGATGCTCTGATATACAGAGTTTTACTTTTTCACTGATCCCATTCCTTGGGTTAGAACAAACAAACAAACAAACATTAAATAGACTAAATTACTGAAAAACAGGCTGAACTGCATGCAAGACAAGGAATGGATATGTTGCTAAAAAATGAAAACTTGACATCTAAATCAACTCGGGCTTTAAAAAAAAATGGTCTAAATTCTTGTAACCGTGAATGTGGTTGTTTGAAGTAATCTCCCACAGGTTTATACAGTACATTACCAGATCCAAACTTCAAGGCTAAATTTATCACAATGTTGATTAGATTGCTCAGATGGTTTCTGTGGTAGGTATTTTGTTTATTTGCCTGTTCTTGGTATTGTGGGAAAAAATATTAATCACTGGAAAGCAAACAAATCTAGAGAATTTGAAAATGCAATCAAAACAATATCTGGTGCAATCAGACTGTAGTGCCATTGTGAAGGGTCTCAATGTGATTTTAGGTAGGGGTGGAGAAATGAGTAGGCCTATGCATGCAAGACATCAAATGGCAAGTTTGTTTCATAAGGTCAATATTATCTTGTACGCTGTAATTGAACTTGTCGAGGGTTACTAATAAATTTAAGTATATATAAAGTATGGCAATTTTAATAATAGTAGAAGGAATGTCATGATAGATGAAATTAAATGGCAATTGGTATTTATCAAAAATCCACATTTACACTGATATTACCAACAAATACCACTGTGAAGATAACTTAGCATTTTATCTGTGATGAATGAGGTCCCTGAAAATTTTGATTATTAATAAATACCAATTGACATTTAATGCACTCCTCTATTTTGACATTCCTTCTACTAAAGTATAGGGTCTATATGAATATATCAATTTCATTGAAGGGGTCTGTTTTAGAATATGAACTGCTTATCCTGACACAAAACAACCGAGCTAGCTCTAATCTTGTTTTAAAAAGTTGTTTTTTTTTTTCCATGTTGTAGCATTACCACATTGCAAATATTCATTCCTCTGTCACAATGACCTTTGTATCAAGTAACAAAATTTGAACATTTGATGATTTGAAGCATAGGGCCTACATGTGATGAATGTTGACTTGCATTAATGCAAGTGTCAATTCGAGTGGATTTTTTTTTTTTTTGGGGGGGGGGGGTGGGGAGGGAGGGGTCATTTGGAGTGTGACACCACAGTCACCCCACCAAATCGGTAATTTCATCATGTACAGCATTGTACAATGGTCTCCATTAACTTAGAAAGGGAACTGGTTAGGCTGACTGGACGATAATTTCCTCGGGGTTTCTTTTTGTCTCCTTTCTTAAAAATTGGAGTAATGTTGGCTTCTTTTCATGAGTCACATACCACACCACTCAACATGGATTTGTTAAACAGATGAGCAAGTGGCTGGGAAATTTCATTTACCAATTCTTTAAGAATGCAATTATGAATATTGTCAGGTGCCGGAGATTTAGATTGGTCCAATTTCAAGATAGCATTTTTGACATTTTCATAAGTAAAACAGACTGTGTCTAGTTGCATGTCACAAATCCTAGGTTCAAGGGATGGAACAAAACTTACATCCTCCTTGGTAAAGACTGATGCAAAGAATGAGACCAGTGTTTCTGCTTTATCAGTATCAACGCTAGCAATGGTTCCATCCGGCTTCTCCAAGTCACCAATACCGTGCCTAAATTTGTTTTTACTCTGAACGTATCTCCAAAAACTTTTCGGATTGGATTTTATTTGCGAGGTCAACTTCTGTTCAAATGACTTCTTCGCAAAGTTCACTTTCTCAGTTGCTTCATTTCTCGCTTTATTGTATACACTCTGTCAGACTCGCTTCTCGACTTCTGTAAACAATGGAAGGACCTAACTTTTCTGTAAGATGTACTACAATTATAGACTGTGTACTGCTATCCTGTAACGGTTACTATGATCAAAACTAAAATTCATGTCATGAAAGTAAAAATATTGAAGTCCCCTTATCAAATTTTTGTATTCAATATCAGTCCAGCTTCCAACCCCCCCCCCCCCCCCAAAAAAAAAAAAAAAAAATCATGGCATGCAGGCCTGATCTGCGAGTCTATGAAATCAATAGGTCCAAAAAAATATCTGCAATCTTTATCCAACAGTTGATACCCCCATCCCCTTTATTTTTTTTTTTCTGAAAGCAGATATATATGTAAACTAAGCAAGGACCTAGGCTGTAACTTCCCGAAAGAATGAAATTAGACCACCCCTAGTATATTCTAGGCCTATGTAATTTAATATGGTTGTGATCAAAATCGATTCATGTCAAGAGAGTATTAAAACACATTTCAATCAGGTCTAAACGTGCAAGTCATCATCATCAATCATCATCATCATCATCAATATCATCACATTTTCACTGAGAAATATCGTCCACGAAACTCACTATGAGACCTAACTGTAGTGTTAGTTGGGCCTATTCATAACACAACAGCGCAGACCTTACTGTTCATATTCTTACCTTGAACACACGTATGACAAAACGTTGTGAAAACAGCGAGACATCCCACCAGTCTCCGAAAACCGAAGACGCAACTGTCTCTATTTGTTGAAGCCATGATTATCCTGCTCCTGTCGTAAAATACTCCTGATCCTATGCTCTGCAATTTGCCATCTCGACACTGGAATCACAGCTCAGACGCATGAAAACTTTGGTGTTGTCGAACATCAGTGAGCACTTACTTCCTTGTTCGATCAGAGTTAGCCCAGCCGCCAGTGCCATGGGCTAAAGAGTTTCAAAAGATTGCGGTGCAGCGATGTGTGGCAATTGTACCTGTGTCTGCATGCAACGTACAAGGTTTCCTACTTTCTAATGCGTGTCTATTCTCATGCAAATACAGGAAGCGCCGTACCCGGTGTGGTAAATCGTTTTGTATGGAGTTGTGGTGCAAGGTACAAGGTCGAAGCGCAAACCACGGTGGCCCGAAGAGGCACACCACGCGGTCCGGATTATCCGAACACCAAAAATACAAAAAGTGAAAACACAATCTGCTAGCATGCATGCTCGGCATTTCCGGCACAGACTGCAGCGGGACGTCCCCAATGACGTCATACCAAACCACAGCCACTGGAGAAGGGGCGTGGTTAGAACGATGAAGATGGAGGAACTCTCAACTGTCTAGGAAGACAAAAAAACTTTGCTGGTAGATGAATCCGACTTCAGTGCACTGGGCCGGCCATAACTGGGGGCTTCCAAACGCTGGATAGATGCAAATTGTCCTTCCTCTCTGCGTCAGTTTATGAAAAAGTGGGAGCAGACCGACCCGACCAAGTATCACGCTTTCGGCGTGAGACTCACGCTTCATTCTCACATATTCATGCCCGACAAGCTTTTCCTGACGCTTCACAAATATGCCAACCATCCCCCCGCCCCCCCCCCAAAAAAAAAAAGAAAAAGAAAAATAGCTTTCCAGCCACAAAAATACACTTTTGCGACATTTTCTTTTCCTTTTTACTTTACTTTTTCTCCTTCTTTTTAAAGGGGATGGCTAGTAACTGATCAGTGGGAATCAGTGGGAATGCTGGGGGATGGTTGTTCCAATTCTTGTGGGATTCATTTAAGAGTACATTATTTATATCTATTGTTGTGTGAAAATTATTTGCTTCAGAACGGTCTCATATTCAAGTAATTTTCTCATATTCAAGTAAGAAATTTGTTGCTGTTGTTGTTGTTGTTGTTGTTTAATTATATTTTTTCTCTATGAGGGGAGTGCATTCTACCAGCTCTGCTTTTTAGCAGTCCCCTCCATTTCCAGCAATATTGCTTATGCATTTACCACAGTGACGTAACAGTTATTTGTATCTATGCTGATAATTTACCGGTATCTCTTTTACAATGTTATTCTGTTCATCGCATTGTGGTACTGATTTCATGACGTCTGTGTATATGAGCGTTTCTTTGTATTTCTTATTATTTGTTTGTTGGAAGTGAAATAAATCAACTTGAAGTAATGTGCAGTTTAATGCCCCGTCACTGTACAGGCATGCTAACCTGGAAACATTAAACTGCACATTACTTGAATATGATACCATCATTCTGAAGCAATGGCGATAGCAGTCTTTATGCAAACACTCGTCTGTGGCAACCTTTTCCTGCAACAACCTTCCGGCAACCTTTCTATAGCTGAGCCCAGTTACCAAGGATTCACAGCAACCCAATTCCGCAGAAACCCTGTACGCGGGAAGGTTGCGGCTGTACGGCAACCTTCTGTCTCGGACTACAGAAAGACACATCTGCGGATTCGGGGCAACCTTTTCACTTTCCTATAAAATACGAGAAGTCAAAATATTATTATGTATCTGTAAAAGTTTGTACCTGACCGCGCCACTTACAGCTATAAAACATGCACGGGAAAGCGCCTTAGCACGGGAGGGGAACATCCTCCTCGAACACCCCCCCCCCCCCCCACGTCGCTCCCTCGCGAGGCGCTTCTCTCTAATTTTGATATCATCAGCCAGTATGGGAGGGGTGTATGCGATTTTAAATTAGTAAATATCGCAGCTACCATGTTATTTACTTGTACATGACTAAGAATGCCATCGCGGGTTAGCAGGTAGCTGTTGGAGTTCAATTCCATGATTCCTGTTCGTTTTCGGTGCCGCTCCATCGTGTTCAAAAGAAAACAATTATGATTCGGCCCTTATACATGCTTGACATGTTTGAGTAAAGCCGAACATAGAATACGAACATGATAACTTTAATTTAGAGATAATTGAGCTATGTTATATGATCTGTATAAACAGAAACAAAAACAGGAAAGTCGACGTAATTATATTTCTTAGATCTTCTTTCAGCTGTTTAGTATCCAAATTTATGTCGCTTGACTGTTGTGTTATCAGGTTGTGGAAACATCGATATCACTCTCATAACTTGAGTATCAGCCATGAATGCGTGTATAGATAAACATCCTGTGTATATGAATCTCTTTTTTTTTCAGGCTTTCAGATGCCACTGTATGCTAAACGATAGGAAGAGTTCAGTTAGTATGTTTCATGATCAATACCCATGTGGTAGAGCCTTTACCAGAGTGATTATTTTTTAGTTCCATT
Source organism: Diadema setosum (assembly GCF_964275005.1). NCBI lineage: Eukaryota > Metazoa > Echinodermata > Echinoidea > Diadematoida > Diadematidae > Diadema > Diadema setosum. The sequence continues at coordinate 22,211,335 of NC_092697.1, forward strand.
ACTCAATCTTTTCCTCAATTTTCGTTCATAAAAAAAGGGATAAGTATAATTTGAGCATAATATACAGCCTATAAATTGGAAGATATAATAGTTCATAATGGTGCTATCTCATACGATTGAGTGTGTATCGGAAGTTGTATACTACTACTTTGGAGAACAGCGTGTCTTCTCAGTGATATTTTAACGGTAAATGAGACTGAGTTGGCAGCTTGCAGTGGTAAGATAGATATTTTACATGTTTTAGAACAATAAATACTTTATATGGCGGTGTGGTGATATACACGAGATTGTGTACTTTAGCCACTCACTCTCAACAACCGTAGCTAAAAATTTGTTCAGGGAAACCAAAGCCCAAATATAAATGTGGATTGCGTGAAAGCAGCAATAGATCACATTAGTGGCAGTTTGAGGAAACTCGGAAAATCGATATAAAAGTTATGAATTCATGACGTCATTATGAACAACGATAATATGACGAAAATATAAGACGAATTTAACAATTTTTCATGAAATTGTATAACGTATTCCATCGACATTGTGTTATGGGTATCCTTCCCCCCGTGCTTTCTTAAAGACGTAATTCAAGTGCTCTTTCAATATGCTAGAAAAGTGAAAGCATCCTGAATTGTTTTTGTATTTTCCTCATATTATTGTACATTATGACGTCATGAAATGTACCGGTTTCCTTATCCAGCGATGACGGCACCGAAACTTTGAAAATTCAAAACTTTTGAGTGGATTCTCCGATTTTAACCAAAATTTCACTGATATACTGTATTCCACCGATAACTGCTTTCACTCAATCCGCATTCATTTTTGGTCTTTATTCATGGTTAAAAAAACACAAAAAACAAAACGGAGCTGTCTCTTTCTTTGTGTTGTTGATCCCTCACCCTCCCACCCCACTCTCGTTTGTTTCAGCCTCTTTTGAAGGTAAAGTTTGAGACGGGGCGAAAATCCTATCTGTGCAAGGAGGTAGCTACTCTCCTGGATTACCTTTCTTTGCCTGTGCGTGTATGTTGGTGGGGAAGTTTCACAACCTTCCCATCCACACTAATCACTACACCGCGGTCAGTTAACCAAGAGAGAGGGAGAGAGAGAGAGAGAGAGAGAGAGAGAGGGAGAGAGAGAGCCCAAACACTTGCTGATGACGGAAATACACTTTGTACGTCATGATTGCAGGGTCAACCACAAGCAGCAGTGGCGGAATTTTACTTAGCAATCCTACCGCCAAGACCAGTACCAATTTAAAACAAAACCAAAAGCTTTTGTGAAAGTATGTTATGTTTGCATAGATAACCAAACAACATAGAGATGAAAGAATGATAATCTGTACTTTTTACGTATCACGTTATGTTCTGTGAAAGGAGAAGAAATTTGAATCGAAAAAAAAAATCGTTTAAAGGGTTTGTAAAGGCGAAGACGTCTACATTTTCCCATAAAGACAAATTCTTCAACGTCACTTCACAACGTCTGTTACCTCACAATACTTTATATCAGCGTAATATTCGGGAAGACAAGTGTTGAAGGTCGAAGTAAATGTTCAGCAAAGTTATGTGCTGTGCACTTTGCAGTCAATACTGGTCAAGTTGATGATGTTAATCACAATCTTGCAAGAGCCACCTGCATTATTGTCGAACTCCAACAAGAAGCATTGAGAAAATAACAACGATTATTATGTATAAAAGTAACATTCGGCCATAAAGCAGACAAACAGTATCTATAATATCCAGAAATTTGATTGAAAAATAGTTAGAAGTGAAAAAAGTGTAGGTCTTGGGCCAAAAGTTGAACTTGAGTCCTCATACTTACGATCTGCCTGACATATTGCATTTGTTTTCAAAAACAACATTTCTATGCATCCATCAATGGTAATGAATGACATTATTGAATTTACGGATCATGATGCCAAAACGGATGCAAGGCTCATGCACACTCGATACAGGAAAAAACAAACACACTAACAAACGTAAAATATACCACGTATACCGAATTAAAGGCAAGTATAAAGGCTAGTGGATTACCGGATGGTTGAAGGATCAATAGTATCAAAATAATAATATTTAGATAGAAGTTGAAAACAATTTACAAGTAACCACACAAATACACTGTTGTTTACAGGTAACGATTTAGGAAAAGGAAGGATATGGTATATTTATTTCATGGAACATCTGGCCACCACGTATATGGAAACAGAGGAATTGGCTGAAAACTGATATTATCAATAAGGTTTATAAGGTACAAGTAGCCTAGATCAAATAATTTCAGGGTAACTTTTGCAACACACTTTAACTTGTGCAGCTAAAAACATCTTCTCGTGAACATTATTTAAGTCAATTCAATTGAATTCAGTTCAATTCAATAGTTTATTTCCACCATCAAAAAAAAAAAGAAAAGAAAAAGAAAACATGATTCATAGCGGTACAAGTTGTCAATTTGTCTTTCATTCATGTGATAAGAACATTTTTTTTTTCGAATCAAATTATGCACGAATGATGTCATAAAGAGGGAATGTCGTAAGACCTCTTTTATGAACACTAAATCCTTTCTAACGCTTGACCATCTGACTCATGGTTCAGACCTTTGGGCGATTTCGTAAACACTGTCTCCTGAGGGGATGCAAAGGGCAGAACCAGCTTATGAATGATATGTTTCCTTATTATTAGGATTTGTCTATAATACACTTGTGTGTGTCAATAGTAGAAAAAATAGGGAAACAGTTGCTTACAGTTTCTGTTCTATCATCTTTTTCAACTTTATATTACCACAGTCTTCTTTATCAAGGATTGATATCATGGTAGCCTCTTTGAACAGCGTTCCCCATTCTCTACCATGTACATGGGACATTGCCATTAATATTTTCCTAGCATTGCAATGTTCCCATTCACATGGGGATCCTGTGGGTCAAGAGGGGCATATTTGGTTAAATAATAGTAGTAGTAGTAGTAGTAACAATGATGATGATGATTGTTATTATTATTATCATTATTATTATTATTATTATTATTATTATTATCATTATTATTATTATGATTTTTATTATTATTGTTATTATTATTATTATTATTATTATCATCATCATCATCATCATCATAACATCCTGTCCAAGGACGTAAGTACTTGACGGGATTAGAACAGACTGAACGTCAAAAGTCTTGTTGACAGTACCGTGATGACCGCATTGCACCCACTTTATCGATATGATAACTGTAAGCTTACACAAAAGCGACAAAGGTTGAACGTATTGATCAAATTAGAAAAAAAAAATATGTCTAAAAAGAAAATGTTTCTCTACTTTAAACAGACCCATTAATGTGGCAATACCTGCTTTACACTGTGAAACAACATTGGCCTAAAATATTTGATGTTGGTTTAGTTGTTTCCTCTTTGACCAACTTGTTCGACACTTGCCCCACTTACCGTTCATGCTCGACTTCTATTTAAACATTCTTTTCACACGCCAAATCAGACTGAATAAAAACAACTTATAAACAGATATAAAAGTTGTAATTTCTCTGCCATAACAGGTCAACATTGTCAGCTTAATGCTGCATATCATTGTGTCAGATCTGAGGTTCAGAACATTTACCTTGTATACCTATATTTGCACGCTTCCTTATCTATTATGTTTGTACAATGTATGTTCACGCATAGTATTGAGTGTGTACGTGTGCGTGTGTGTGTGTGTGTGTGTGTGTACTTCACAGAGATGCATTATTATGCAGGGGCTGTTTTTACTGACAATGCATTCGACGTAAGTGGCTGCAAATAAATAGCTATTTGTGGTTTGTGGTTTTATGAGTTTTTATGTTGCTGTCGTTCTTTATAATGATGTATGATCAAAGTTTTGATGAGGGCACAGCGTGACTTTAGGCAATCCGCTAAACTACAACAGCCCATCAATTATTTATTGAATTGAAACTAGGACGAGATGATAAACCCTGATGAAATTAACTTTCGGGATCAAATGGTACTTGATTTCTAAATTAGTTAAAGTGAACGGCAAATAAAATATGATTGATTAAAAAATGAATGCCGGCGCGTGTTTTGTGGCACAGCATGCATCGAGTAATTTTCATGACACGGAAGTATGAGAATAATAGCCCTGGCTTCTTTGCATCCATAGTTGAAGACTCGCATGTACGATACCAACCAGATCCCTGATCACAAACAATAAAGGTGAACTCAATATCGTTGGAGTACTCGATCATTCTAATATGATGATGTGAGCAAGGCATTGCAGTGGATAAGGCTCTTGGACTTAATAGCGAGGAGATTCTTGGAGTTATTTAGTTTACTTATACAGCCTCTTGTTAGGGCAGATAAGACCAGGACATACTCCAAGCATTTTTTTCCCCTGTGGAAAAAAAAAAACAACTACCCGAAATCATTTATTATTTATATAATCTTATGGTATTATTCTGAGTAGGCTATATCTAAATTGAAAATGCGGTGATTTTTTTTTTTTTCAGTCAATGCAGCAGCTTGACAGTTGTCATCTTTTTGAAACTGTTTCACTAAAAAACGACGATTCAGTTGCTTATATCAGCCATACCGCGCGAGACAACTTTCATTAAAAAAAAGAATAGATTCCATTTCCCCTATTCAGCTTCTTCCCTCTAATCCTGTAGAGGATGCAGTTTTGCTTGATCATTCAAGCTGATACAACTGATACTGGTAGAGAGGGGCAACTTTCCTGTTTGTGATCCCGTGATGCTTGAAGCTGCACGCACTTTATACTCTGGACGGCAATTGATTATCTCAGGAATAGAAAGTATGGTCCAATATTCCCGCGCACCTTTGCCACCAGTGATATCGTGAGCGACAACCAAAAGGGCGAAAATACTGTACACATGTTACCTGGTCAAAAAAGTGGGATGAAATCGAATGGAAACATGGAGAGACCTGCAGTGTCAACGGCTAGGAGTCTGGTTAACTTGCGCTCTCTGCTCTACGTGACTGGCGTTTTGATAACGTGCCGTGATGGTAAGATTATGACCATCTTAGTATACGCATTGTAGGTGCCTGTGAGTGAAACTTGAACCTCAAACCATATAAACCTTGTGCTAGAGAGTACGGAATATTGTAAGTGCCACCGAGAAGACAAGAAAGTTCCTTGCTTTCTCGCCCTTTTCGGTTCCGAGAAGGGGAGAAAGTGAGATCCGAAATCTTCTCGACTTCTCAGTTCCTATATATAACTTATATAAGAAGGCGAATAAACTTTAGTTTATGAGATCTCATCTTTTCGACATCTCGAGTCAGAGAAGACAAGATAGAAGGCGAAACTCGTCTCCTAATCTTCTCTCACCCGAGAAGTGAAGAGATGACGAGATCTCAAATTACGCCCTTCATGCCTTCTCGGACCCAAAGAGGTCGAGAAAACTCCCTTTCTCCCCTTCACTGATCCGAAAACGTCGAAAGGGAGAGGAATTATCACGTCTTCTCGATGGCACATTCATGCTTTTGTAAATGAGGGCAAGTAAGCTTATTAACGTTCAGAGTCAAATCATCCATTTTTAAGGAGGGGAAGGACTTCGAAAAGAGGCAAGTTTTCCTCTGACGAAGAAAGAAACTCTGAGAGAGAGAGGAGAGAGAGAGGGGGGGGGGGAGATGGGGAGAGAGAGGAGGAGAGGGAGGGGGAGAGGGAGAGAGAGAAAGGCAAACCCCCATCAACTTCATAGCCACCACTTTCAGAAAGAAAAACATAGAAATCTTGAACCCTACACTCTAAATTTGATTGTGAGAGATCACAAGTTGGGATGTGATATAAAAGGCAATGAGAAAAATGCCTTAATGGTGGTGATATATATTAAAGCTAATATATATACCCATTCATCTTCCGGATGTTGCTGAAATGTTGGTTGAATCTAGGAATCGTTCATGGTGGTCAATGAGGCGAACAAGCAACCTCACGAGAAGAAAATCGGAACAAAATCTTGAAATCATCAATGGTTGCAAAATATACTCACATCGATTTTAAAGCGATTTCAAGAAAATGACATATGCATCTGAGATAGGCTTGTCATATTTATGTCGCAATTTATTAATATGAAATAATTGTATCACTTTTCTTTGTTATATCAGATGTATACATTTCTTCATTGAGAAATAGGCAAATAAATTGAAATCGAAATTGATTGTAGGCATGAACGAATTACTAGTGAAATAGTCATCCCTGATGAAGAGGAAGGATCCTCGAAAATTCGGATTTTTCATTAAAATCAAGATTGACATTTAATGCATTTCTCTGTTGTGTTATTATTATTGCTATTTCTAGTACTGCCAATACGCGGAGCAACTACAATGTTATGTACACACACACACACACACACACACACACACACACACACATATATATATATATATAATTCGCTTGATGATTTTATAGCAATTGAAAGGGCAACTACTAATGTGCAGTGGAATGGAGAGCGGAAATGGTTGGGACTGCAGCCCCCCCCCAAAAAAAAAAAAAACAAAAACAAAAACAAAAACAAAAAAAAAACAAAAAAAAAAAAACAAAAACAAAAACAAAAACAAAAACAAAAACAAAAACACGCTCACTGTCGGCTTAATCGAACATGACTGTTAAATTTACGTTTTACTTTTTCTTGTGTATTTGAAAGATTCTAGAACTGGTTATAGTAGCTGGCTTATAAATTTATAACAACAATAGGATTAATAATATACAAAATGTACAGCGTTATTTCTATTTTTTCACGTGGCTAAAGAGATTAAAGAAATGAGAATCATGATATTACGACACAATAAGGATCTAAATCAGCAAGATGTGTTTCTCCCTTATTTCTAATCGTAACGTAGGAAGATGATAGAAAAAAAAATCAAAGCTGTTATTTTATTTCATTTTTATTTTACTTCTCCCTATATAGTCAATGCTATAGTCCTCAGCAGCCCTTTCAATAGTCTCACATAATATCATGTATATACATCTGTTTCTTTCAACTTCTTCTCTCCGTAACGGTACATAACAAGACTGAGTTCTGTTGTCGTTGTGAAGTTGATTAATTTTGAATAACTTTATCGATGATTTGACTTTACGTTCTTGCAACAAAACCACATTTCATTGGGCTGGGTGAGCTAACGAGTGTCATTTAGACAACAAACTCTTAATAATATGAAAGGTGAATGGAAGTCCACTTTTTGTGTTCATTTGAAATCATGTCCAATTCGACTGAACTAGACGAGTTTTTTGAATAAATAAAAATTTGAATAAATCAACAAGAATTTCAAATCTGATTGTTATTCCTGCTCTCATCACTATCTTGAAGGATGATATGAATTTGATCAAATTTCTGGACGGTAGTCGGAATGTAGCATGACTGAAAAAATCAAAGACAAACTCAGTCAAACCATAAGTACACAGTTTTGGCTCCCTTTATTGATACCAAAAGCTTTGCCATTGTATTAATATAAACGACCGCTTTGTCATACTTATGTTGTCCTTTAGCCTTATGGGCGTTTTTGGCTACTGTCTTTTCAAGATAATGTTTTCTTTGACTCGACAGTTGTGAGCACTTCCGATCCGGAAAGTGGGTGGCACGAGTTCAAAGGAAACATGTACCTCGTGGAATCCGTCCAGAGCCAGAACTACCTTGGAGCAATGGACAAGTGTCATGAGTATGGGGGAAGCTTAGCTCTATTGAAAAACCAGGAGATCAACGTTAGTATATTCCTTAGGTTACACGACCATCAGAGGCCATCATTCTTACTTATAAATCATTTGTGGCATAATCGGATTTTTCGACCTTGTTGATATCAAATCAATTAAAGATCGTAATAATCATATCAATTAGGACTTTATAGAAACGATGTTTACACGGTATAAATAAATAAATGAATAAAAATACATATACATAATAAATATACACACATATATATATATATATATATGTATATATATATATATATATATATATATATATATATACATATATTATATTGTTTAATAATCATGATCACGTAATGCGATGTGATGTATGTGGTCTTTTAATCGAGAAAGAAGTACATTAGCGTCCATCTTTCATCATAAGTGAAGCTTATCAAAAGCGAAGCTTTGTTTCGTTGTTAAAGTTAATTCAAAGTAAATTTATCATTGCTCTATATCATACCTCGGAATATGGCGTGGTCTAATGTTATAACGACTGAACCTTCAGAAGTAATGTCCATGATTTGTGATTTTGTGCGCTATCTACACTTGCTTTGTGACGATGTTTGCGAAGCGCGCAGTGGTACTTTTCAGAGAAAGTATAATGAAATGAACAATGATCCAATTAAGTAGTAATACGAATGTTGTGGTGTCGTGGCATTCTTGTTATTTTCTTGCCATTAAGTAATATTATAAATACTATAAAAGTTTTTTCTGTGGTTGATTAGTCATAACTTTTGGCTAACTCTCTAATGTTAGGTCACCCCATCATGAGTGATCAAAACTGCTATAGTGAGCAAAGGATTATCATTAGTTTGTGATATAGCTATATACCCTACAACATCCATAACCGTTACACATTCACTAATCAACAGTTTAATTGTTTCTCTCCAACTTGCCAACTACAGACATTTGTGTCAAATCTACTTGTGCACTCGCCGAATGAACGCCAATATTTCTTTTTCGGTTTAACTGATATACTAGAGGAGAGGCAGTTTCGATGGTTTGATGGGGAAGCGTTGACGGAAAGGTAAGTTATAATATAAAGCGTGTATTAAATTATGAGGTGCGAATTCACTTTTTTTTTTCTAATGCCCTCGCTGCTTTAAAGGGACATTCCAGACGATTTTTATAATTTCCCATCATGTTGTACATAAATCAACAACTCCATGTATAGATTTGTGAAATTTATTGTGGTTCTTGAGCAGAGAAACAATACTTTGAAAAACTTTAAATAAATTACACTGAACAAAGATGATGACATAGGAGTTTCACATATTTCAGAAATGTAGCAGTATAAATTCCATTGCAATACCCCTTGCTTGCGAATTCACCTTGCTTGCGAATTCACCTGTGTATAATCTATGCATGCCTTCTTCTTTTGTTCTGCTTCCTTGAGCCCCAACTCATACATTCTTATGGTGACTCTGCCATGTCATCATCCTTGTTCATTGCAATTTGTTCGAAATTTTGAAAATATTCCTATTTTTCATCCCAATTATCGTAAATTCTAAAACTCTGTCCTCAGTATAACTGAATTATAGTTGTTCAAATGTAAAAATCTGAAAATCATTCGGAGGTCTTCTTTAATATTTATTATCACCTAATTTCAGCTTCATCTCAACTCTTCTGTACTGTCTACTCGCGTATGACTCTTCATTTTCCTTGTTTCCTCGTTCCTCTTCTATATGTTTTGTTTCGATGTCATGTTAAACTTTCCTCTCTTTATCTATGTACATTTTGTTGTTATGTAACATTATTTTCCTCTTAATGATGCCGACCAGAAGCAATAACTTGATTTTATATCATAACCTGTTTTCTGTCAAAATTAATGCAATATCCCACTGGCTTCCACTTAAAAGTGTCTTCTAATCTATAAAAAAAAAAAAAACCAAACCACACACACACCGACATACAGTACATCGTACAAATCCTCAGACCTTCTTAGTTATACTACAGAATAGCTCTATCTAACTTGTTTTCTTCCTGTTGTCCGTCATCTTACTTCCTACTGGATGTACATTTCGATTCTTTACTTTAATATTTGCGTTGAAATTGTATATGATATATTGCAGCATATTAAATTCACGTGCATTATGTTACACTCGCATCAAAAAGATGTTCATGCCATGCAACATGACATTTTAATTCTCATCTACAGCTGCAAAGCAATTTAAATCACTTTGTTTTTGTCGTCGGACCGTTTTGTTCTTTTTTGGGGGGTCAAAGTCTCAGGCTTGAAAGTATTTCTATGTAGTGTAAGATTAAGTGGGAAGAATAAGAAGTTTTTCTATTTCATCATCAGCGCTTCGCTCTGGAACAACGGAGAGCCAAACAACAAAGGTAACCAAGACTGTGCAGCTTTAATCTCCACCAGATTGTCGGCAACCAACAGTCCATCCCATGGGCGATGGGATGATCATAACTGCGATGTCCAGAGAGGATACATTTGTGAGCGTCCAGTTGGTATGGCGGAAAATTTGTTTATTTCCATGTACATTTTGCCGTTCATATTGTACAGGGGTATAATGAGTGGCATCCATTTTGAAGTTTTGTATCAATAGGAACATATGCCTTCTGTTTGTTTGTTTGTTCGCTTGCTTGTTTTGCCAGTGGCACTTATCAGATTTGCATTGCACATGCAAAACTTGATAACAGCGAAGGTATATGTAACTGGAAATACAGCAAATTCGTCTTCTATTTCCATGTATATATTTTGCCATTCATATGGTACATGAGTATGAGTATTTTGAATTCAAAATAACCTAAATAAATGTACCCACTTCAAATTAAAAATTTCTTGCATGTGCGAATAGAGTTACTCAAGGAACAAAAATTAAAACAAAATTTTGATGGAATAATCGGTCATGAAATTGACATGACTGGGATTATCATGGCCAAATTAGCATATCTGGCGGCCATTTTGGATTTTTGCATTTTGCCGAAAATGCTCAAGGTTACGCGAGTGGCATCAATCAGGTTTGGAATCAGCATCCTCGAACTGACAAGAAACCATCAAAAAAACATTGTATATATCAAAAAACAAGCTTAGGTGCACTTTCTATGGAGCCTAGCCTGGACTGTAGAGCGCTCCTTATTGTGTGGTGCATTTGAAAAACTAGGAAAGAACAGTGTAGTTGTATCACACACATTCATTCAATAGATAAAGGATGTGTTAGACTTATTTTATCACGAATATACAAAAATGTATGTATCAATATCTTATCGAAAATTATGCATACTTTCATTGTCTTGCTATATTATGTTAATACCAGGAGGGTCCATCACAGTGTGTGTGTGTGTGTAACTGTGTGTGTGTACGTGTGTGTGTGTGTGTGTGTGTGTGTGTGTGTATGTGTTTGTGTGTCACATATATTTCATGCCTGTCACCAGTCTGAGAATATCACACAATTTCTAATATCTCGATTAATATATATATATTAAAAAAATGATATCGATCCACAGAGCATCCACAGCTCAGCAGTCCACCATTGGCTCTAGAGATTGGTTCCCACTTCGCTAGGGTCGGATGGAGGGCGTGGGAAGAATCCCTGGACATTGGTGACGGACCCGTCATCGGATACATCGTCCACGTCGGCTCTATAGCTGCACATTATGTGTCCCAATCAGTTCACTCAAATTCAAGTGAAGATTTTGAGACAGTGATCAGAGGATTACAGCCAGGGAAAGAGTACCAAATAGGTGTGTCAGTGATTCGGAATTCCAGCAGTGGACCAGTCGATGAGGTGACAGGGCCTAGCATTATAATAAACTCACCATTTGCGACAGGTGCGTTCGGCTGTACAGTTTCACCTTTGATTTTTTTATAGTAATATCGTATCCACACAGAACAACAACAACAAAAATAACTCCCCCGTCATTAAAATAAAGAATAGCCTATTGAAAAGTTTTGAATCGAATAATTTGGCAGAAATATTTCTACTGCACTTGACAAATTTCTGTGTGAAAATGAGAGTGATCTGAATAAATGCATTGAGTAAGCACATATATTAAAGACAAAATGGTCACTTCAAAAGTAATAAAGGTCATTTTTGGAGGTCTGTGAAACATTTTGTCTAAGCGCTGTGGTTTTATTATTCAATGTTTGACCTCTTTAAAAGTAGGGCCTACATTTGAGTATTACTGCTCCATCTTTATGATCTTTACAGTGTGCTTGTTCACCCACAATACACTGACTCCCTCTTTTGTTCACAAAACATGTACATCTGTACTTTAAGTTTTACATGTTGGTATCAATATCTGATGTCAATTCTTTCAATAAGCAGAATGGATTTTGCAGTTCATAGTAAGGTTGAACACAGCTGTTTGTCCTAAAAAGGGAAAAGGGGAAAAAAAAGGGGGGGGGGGGGGAGTGGAAAGTGTCATGATAGGTGTGAGAGGGTTTATAATAGATGGTGAAACAAGAACACTTAAATGTACATCTTAATTAGTGTGTTTCCCTGGCTTCCAAAGATGACTCTTGTGACTTTTGACAAGTGACCATTTGTCTTAAAATAATGTGTGCTCTCTTGTGATTGAACAGATCATTCACATTTTGAAGAGAATAGTTAGTAAATGCAGCAAGAAATAACCCTGACAAATCATATTGTTAAACATAAATATACATATTTATATTTTTAAGTTATGCTATTTTGATTAAGGGAGATACTTTTTAGTTGTTGTTGTGTATATGTATACTGAAGACTTTCTTCCTCTTCTGTAACAAACACAAATATTGAACAGTGCTATACACAAAATGATGCAATGAAAACACTTCAGGTAGCTCTTCATTTCTTATTAAAAAAAAAACAATAACCAAAAACTACCAATATAGACTTAAAACATTAACAATATTCTGAAAATGATTCCAATTATCTACATCAATAAACAACTGCAGAATGATATGATGTATGTATACATTGTTCTCAATGACGGCATCTATACATAAATCACATATCTTTAACCATGATATATCTGCATGTGTTTGATATTCAGACAGGCTATGTGAAGGCTGTCTATCTTTGATGAGTTTTGTATCCTGTCTCTGTAATTTAAAATATCTGAACAGTAAATAAATTTGTGGACATTGTACTTCCCATAACAGCTTCTGCACCCCTGGCAAATGGACTACCACGCAGAATAAGGTCTACAAGTATATGTTTTTTCAAAGCTGGTATGCAGCCCTTTTGGTAACAATGTATACTTTGGGATTACAAGTGAGAATTTCATATAGGCTTGATAACTTTCTTCTCTTTATCTTTTGAACTATACAGATGCACCCTCTGAGTCTCTTGACATGGTGGAAAGTCAACAAGAAAAGTCTGTGGCAGCCTGGGCATTATTTGCTACTTCCATCACTATCAACCTTTTCCTCATCATCATCATCATATTTCTATGGTAAGTGGAATGTCTTTACCATCTGTCCCATAGTCCCACACCCAGACTAGATCATGAAAGAAGAAGTACATGTACTTTCAGTTGCCAAGACTGACTATCCTCTGTTTAATTGTGAGTTTAATTGTGAGAACCACAGTGGACAAAGGGTGCAATGCAATCTTCTGTATGATACCTCAATTTAATAGGACGTACATTAGATATGAAACTGAACATGTACATTGGATATGTAACTCAACATGAAAACAACATCATACATCCAAAAATGTGATTATAAACTCCAATTTAAATTTCATTAAACAAAAACACGAAAAAACAACAATCTAGTGGGATCAAAATCATTTTGTTGTAGACACCATAAGTAATATTTTGATGTCTAAAGACAAGAACATTATTATCCCTCAATATAATGAAGGACAGAAAACAGATGTAATCTCTATATAGGGAAAATGATGGATGGCACACCCACTTGTATGAATAAATTTTAGATATTACAGTTTGTAATTGAAGTTTCATTTTCGATTCTGCAGTCTTTGCTTACTCGAGCTGCATCACAAGACTTAAAAAAAAAAGCAAAGAAAAAAAATATCAGCTTTGGCTGCTTTTAGCTGTGATGCATACACTCAAGTCAGGAAATTTACACACACACACACACGCACAATAACACAAAATGACATTACTTCCTTATAAGTGTTCTTTTTTCTAACCATGTGCTCTCTCTCTAAAAAAAAAGAATAATCGAGTGAAAATTTTTACTCTTGGGATCACTCCAATATCTTCAAGTGATCCCCGAGGTCACTCTTAAATGAGTGAAAAAGAACATTTTCACTCAAAATTCACTCCAATTTCACTCTAAATTCACCCTTTTCTCTTATTCACTCCTTCAAGAGTGAACATTTTTACTTGCTTAATTTTTAGTGAGAAAAGTGCTAAACAACTTTTGATATTTCAGAACATTATTACACAAGTATGAAACAAAATGCTCATGCATATTATTATTATGATAGGTAGACATGTATCACTATCAGGATGTCACAAACCAAATAAAGTAATTCACAAAATCCAGTGTCAGTATACCTCAAATCAGTGATGGTTTCCTTATTTGCAGCAAACTAATGAGGACGAAAGCAAAAAAGCAGAGCACTAAAGTTGAGCTGTCATTGCATGCAAAGAAGAGTGCCCCACATCTATACCAAGACCTAACCATTCCACTTGAAAGTTCTGGTACGCCTAACCCAGTGTACCAGGACATTGCTGCTGTAAAAGAGGAAGAAGGGAATTCCGGACAGGCCACATACGTCAACACAGCATGTGGATCTACACCAAAGAAGGCTGCATTGTACGAGATCCCAGACTGTTGTCGGCAGTCCATTCCGGATGATGGCCGGAAAACGACACCAAAATGAGACGAATCCTCTCTCCAGAGGTGGATAAAAAAAAACCTATTACTTGTTTATCTCTTGTTTATAACTCATAGTGTACATGCATTCTTTGTAAGGCTGCCTAATTCAATTTTACAGTGAAATAACTTCTGACACATGGATTTTTCTCTTATATTTATACTACTTAGGGGAAAAAGAAAACACGTTAAACATACACAAGTAGAACTGAAATATGCATATTCATATCATATATGAATATACCAAGGCTTGACACTATTCTTTTCTCTGATAGTCAATTCAGTCCTATAATATCAATAGATTTGAAATGTGGTGGCAAAAAAAAAAAAATGTGACATAAAATAAAAGGAAATATAGCAATATATTTTGAATTTTAGTTACAAAACTGGGCAACCAAAAGGTATGATTTTTGAAAGTTTGGTCATCCAACAGCAATTTTCACTGGTCCCAATAGACAGCCAATGTCAAGCCTTGTATATGTATGATATATGTACAGACACTCCAACTCTCCCGTTTTCGACGGGAGATCTCCCGCCGAAAACTCATTTTTGCAAAATCTCCCGTTCTCCCGCTGATGATTTAATTTCTCCCGCCCTGGCTCTGTGTCTCCCGTTGGAAAGAATTTCTTACTTATTGCTATTGTATGTTGAAAAAATAAGCCTAAATAGCACCAGAGAGCATCTAGAACCCTGAGAATTTTGCGCTTCGCATACATCAACTTGGAATCTCCCGTTTGCTAGGGGTTTTATGCGGGAGAATCTCCAGATCAGAAGGTGCTTTGGGTTGGAGTCTCTGTATGTAATTTGTACTGAAGACAAGAGGCTGCACTGAAGAGGCTGCACTGAGCAATGATATCAGTATCGAATTGTAGATGTACCACCATCCTATCAAATACTGGTACAAGGTATTCGATATTCAGGCACATATTATGAAATACAAAAATACCATGTATAACCAACCACAGCAGAATGATTGATGCAATATGCTAGCATCATCCATGACCCAATTCCTGTTACCTTGGAATTCAGATCAGGAAATAATGCTTTGTCCTATGATGGCAATTGAAAAATACTGCCATCCTCTAGGAAAACCATTTTATGAGGCCTGTTAGGGCTTTACACAAATTATCTGAAAAAAAAAACCCAGACCTGTGATGTGCTTTACTGGTTTTAACTTTCATTATTCAGATTTCAAAGCTAGTGGGCATATTTGCTCAAGCTATTTCCTCATGCTTCAATAGCCCTTTGCTTACTGTTAGATGATATGGATAAGAATGTACAAGATCATCCAATCAGTGCAGCTTTTGCCTACAACATGTAATCTCTCATTCACTTGAATAACTGTCTCCTCTATCAAATGAAGCTAGACTTATACCTTTTTGCTTTTATGTTTTACAAACATTCTAGTCAGATGATGTTTGGGAAACTGTTCTGAATGAACGCTGCAACAATTTTAACACATCTTATATACAAAAAAAAAAAAAAAAACTTGAACTTTAGCCTACAATGTACGTATTATTAACCCATTGAGGATGAGTCCCGAGTATACTCTTGCAGGTGTCTATGGACAATGCATATTGTAGCAAAATCTGTCCGTCCTCACCGGGTTATTGGTTTCGAGGCGAACAACCAAATCTCTCTGCTTCACACTGTAAGTGAGGTTTCAATGGGCAGTTTGTAAAACCACTACTGATACGCTATTGAGTAAAGTCAAGAACACAAACACAATTGTGCTATTCTTTGTTTCACAAAAACTAAGTCATCTAAAGACAGGTTACATGTGCTGTGTAAATATAACTTCCTGAATAGGCACATCAAGACCAGTCAGTATCCTTTCATATCAACTGAAGTGGTAGGACAATTAAGTTTGGCAGTGATGAAACAGACCATTGAAACTAACAGCACTCCAAAGCACTTAACTCTGTCACTCTGATAAGTCATGATGCCAAGACGGACGGTGCTGGATTGCCTGTAATGAGCAAACATCACTTTTCATAGCTTCTGACTTTCACTGTTTCCTCTCAAAAGACTATGGGCAAATAACGTGGGTTTGCTTTCATGACTGTCATGTGTACTGTACTACAAACAAAGACCAGTTTAATGGCAATTGTGGCACTTACAAACTGAGGACTTTGTAGTCAGTATGACGTTCCACTTGTTTGAAGAGATACTCACTGAAAAGCATCGCTGTAAATTGTAAAAGGATTCTCACATTTTGTTTTTGTACTGGTTTTCCTAAGGCAAGCCACAAATTGTTACAACACATTGCTTTTAGAAGCCCCAGGCCTGAAATATCTATTTTCATGGGAGATATTAGAGAACTCACAACTCATGAACATGGGCTGTCCAATTATGCTATGAATTTTCATTTCTTGATTCCAACCATTTTCCTGTTGACTTCTTCCATGTGAAAAGGTCAACAAATACAATGATCTGAATATGTTTTTTCAACACATGTATCACACATCAAAAAAAAAAAAAAAAAAAATGTCTATCTTTTCTGCAACCACTACACTCCACTTTCATACAAACAACTGTCTTCCCTTTCATGATGCGATGGCACCTGCTAACAGAAATGTGACATTTACATGATATTCTCAGCAATCACGGCAGCCCTGTCTACCTGAAACATAGCACATCATGGAATTTTGGCCATTTTTTTCTGAAACATTAAACTATTTTGGGCCTTGATAAGACTTATCAAGTTCTTATCATGGTATTTTGAGACGGACCAAGGGAAAAAAAGGAGCTGCTTAATACTGGAGGCTTAAAGGCGTGCAGCGTTCAGCCCCCTGTCTGCCAAAAATGCCAGTACGTTCCCTGCCATCCACTCGCATTCTGATGGGATATCTCACATTTCTCAAATAAACAAAACATTATGAGTAGACTTATTTGAGTTAAATTTGTTAACACAGCTTTATGCATTGAATAATGTCACCATGGCTCACATTCTTCGAGAAACCACTGCCAATTCTCAGAGTTTTGCCATTGTTGAAGACGTAATGAGTAAAGAAAACAACATGATTTTAATCCTCTATACACTACTGATCTTGAGATTATTAAAATCATGGACTAGCAGAGTGTAAAACACCCTCAGCTGTAGAATAAAATGGTTCAAATCAGTGAATTATTTTGAATTTAAAATCAATTTATAATCATGTTTCATACATTCCTCAGGTACATTACACTAAAATCCTCCTGAATGCAGGTCAGGAATGTAATTTGCTGTTTTATAATTATAATGTACATTGTATTTGTCCATGCCCTATCAAAACTGAACTGGCAAAAGCAGGCAAAACAAACAATGTGTAATCATATTTTGCACATTTGCCAACAAATTGTTAGATATTTCCTGGTTTGAAAAAAAAAAAAAAAAAACCACACCCCAAACAAAATAAATGAACCTGTCACACTTGCCTGCAATGCAAATATGTGATTCTGCCTTAGTGTGGGCACACTATTGAAAACCTAACAATGTTAATAATGGGAAGCTTGATGGCATCCACACATGTTTCAGTCAGAACTATGCATGCTGCATGTTTTTATTTGTGTTGTTTAATTTTCATTATCATTTTTATATGGGCATTAAAATTGTTGCCTTTTAGATTTAACTGTTTGCTCTGTGTAATTTGCACATCCATCCCTTGTCATGATTTTGGTGCACTGAAATAATTTGAGGAAGTGCTCCATTAGTCACTGGTATAGGCATTTTGGTGTCTGTGTGCAAGTATGCATGACAGGATTAACTATGAAACAACATATCATTCTGTCAAATCATCTGTACAATCATTTTCTGCAATTTACAAATGCTGGAAAAAAGGGTGTCTAAACTGCCCAATGGTAAGTTCAGGAGACAACACGAACAAGATGGAAAATACTGTGTTGATAGCCATGTTCTCATCTTCTTTGTTTGTTTGATTTGTTTTCATGAAGTGTCAGATAGATGATTGTATATGAGAAGTCCCATCACCATGTCTGTGCTTCCTTCTTCAGGAAGTACAGGAAATTTGAGATGGTTCATATCAACCTCAGAGCTTAAAAAAAAAGCACTGTATAACTCCATCATTTTCTCTATAGCCATGCAACAGATTGCTGAAATAAACAAATAAAAAAACCCAAACAAAACAAAAACAAAACATACACATTATAGCAATGTTCATATCGTTTTGTCATAGCAAAGAGAAAGATACAAGTGATCTTCATAATTAGCTAAAAGACCACAAAAAACAAACAAACAAACAAACCACAAATATGCAGCAAGTGATAGACAGGATGTCTGGAATAAATGTTATAAAGATGGTGTGTTTGCAATTGAGTATGACCTCTGTACCAAATTTCAATAGTTTTACTGTAGGTGTGTGACAATGACATTTATAACTCATGCAGGGCATAAGCAGCTGACCACACAATAATCATGCTTCCACTTTTTATTTAGACTGGAACTAATTGCACTGCCTCCTTGCAAGTAAGGAAATGTATTTAATGACATCATAAGGTGGGTGCTTCCTGAGCATTGCTGCAGCTAGTATAAAGCTTTTTTATTTTTTTAAAGTGCACTGTAAAAGGAAAAGCAGCATGGTATGGGAGTGGCCTTGGTAGGTGTTGGAATGAGGAAGTAGGATGCTTTGTGGAACATTGTTCGGCAAGTTCTTGTTGGAATGATGATGTCATGTATGCTTTGGCTTGAGCTCTACATTGCTGGAGTGTGGGCCATTCTAATTCATTGCAAATGTCTGTTACACTTCTTGTTGACCACTAAAAACAGCAGCCTTGTACCATCTCAAGTCTGTATTGACATTGGCTCAGTGAACAGGTTCCATGTTTCGCTGGCATATTCCACTGTGGCTTCGGGGATGGTTAGGGAGCAGAGTCTTTGGACATTTCTTAGACATGAGTGATGGTTTCTTTGGATAAATGCACTAGTGGAACTTGCCCGTTTTCTGATGAGGTACAATATGTAGACATAAATAATTAAATTTTCTGGATGTTAAATGGCAAGGTATTTGGCCGTGTGCACCCCACCTCGTCAAAGCAGTAATATCTCACCAAAGGCAATCCAACTTCAAATAGAAATTTCTCACTTGTGTATCTGTCCATCTAATTCTAGTGCCATAGCTTACCAAGCTCAACTGCTATTTGAATGCAATTAGTATTTTTTACATCCCCATGTCAGTGCCATACAACATATCAGTAAGAGTATGTGCTGATAAAAACCACCACCGAAAAACTGATGATGCTACATTCTTCCACTGTTAAAAGATCAAAAGTACATAAATATAATTTCCCTGCATCTTAATCATGAATTATGACAATATGCTCCACAAAAAAGAGCTTGAAGCAAGTTTTAGATGTGTCTGATTTACATGTATTTCTTCATCATTTTTTTTTGTTCAGATTGTATCAGTGACAATTTTTTTTCACTCACATCAGTCTAAATTTTGACTGCCATCACATGAAACTGTGCTGAAATGCATGACATGCAGCATCTTCCATTTCCTTATGTTCTGTACATCTCAGAAAACACAGAGATACAACGTAATACAGTAGCCTAGGATTTAAGAAACAGTCCATTTTATTGGTTAAAAAAAAAATATATGGATACTGAGACCACCTAAAAATTGTCATAACTCTGAATGTTTGATGATTACAGGTTTCAAGTTTAAATCTCACAGATTTGACCTGTCAGACAACATGCTATATTTGCTAGATTGCAAATACATAATTGTAACCTGGTCTAACAATAAATTCCTTGTACAGTACTCTCCGCATAATCGGGTAGGCTCGGGCAGAGCGTTTCTTACCTGATTAAGCGGAGTACCCGATTAACAGAAGAGCACATCTCATTCACAGTTGACACATACAATGTGTGTATGTACATTGTACATGCATTGTACACTGCATCAAACACCTACACTGTATGCTAATTGAACACGCAAGCTTGCATGGCACATTATACATACCTTACACCTGCTGAGTCAAGAGCAATAATTTACACTCTTTTTACGGAC
Organism: Diadema setosum; assembly: GCF_964275005.1. NCBI lineage: Eukaryota > Metazoa > Echinodermata > Echinoidea > Diadematoida > Diadematidae > Diadema > Diadema setosum. The sequence goes on from NC_092697.1 coordinate 22,231,799, forward strand.
AAATATGTCTTCAGGAAACTCACGTTTAATCACTCCCCAAATGATCGGTCTTCTTTGCAAATTGAAGAGAATACGATTAGCCGTGGAAAATTTGACATTCATGATTTCTTAAAGTGTTTTATCTGCGATAAAATGTGGGTAGAAATTATATTAGAAGAAAATTATTTACCCATTTATGCGGAGAGGCAACCCGATTATCAGGTAAATTTGATGTGCATTGGAACTGATTTTGACATTACCACCCAATTAAACGGAGTACCCGTTTAAGCGATACCCGATAACGCGGAGAGTACTGTACCACATTGGTCACAATGTTCCAATATCGAAAAAACAAAATCAACTTCGATTATCTTCCATGCAAGGAAGTTAAGCACTCCAATGAAATACTATCTTTTGAAGAGGGTCTTGAGTGAACTTTAAATTTCAACGTGCATGGCTTTTGGTATTCAATGCAACACACTACACCACTTGATATTTGATATCACATTGGTTCTTTGCTTTTTATCAAAATAAATAACTGACAAACACAAGTCTGCTCTGGAGTTTACTGATAATATAGGCTTTAAAGGAAAGAGTAGATAATTGGAAAATGTGAAAATGATACTCTTGAAGTACTCCAAGTACTTCTGAAGAGGAAACCAAACCACTGATGGGCATTATCAACCTAGCATGAACATCAAAATCATCGCAATGCTTGAATAAACAGATAAAAAGTTAAATAAATAACGGGAAATAGAATAAATAAATAAATGAGCGAACAGATTATATGTGTATGTACACATACACTTAGAAGTAAAAGATATTGCTATGTCACTTCCCAATATCTGGTTTTTTTTTTCTGTAGTGGACCATGTACACCAAAGATCAACAAAAATGAAAGAAACGCCCACATGTACACAACTGTGTGTATATCAGTTTTGTACAATACACAATCCCTCTTAAAATCAGCTAAAATACATGAGATATGGGTAGCTACATATGCAAGCAAAACAAACTGTTTACTACAATAAATGATGATGATAAAATCACATTATCTTTCTCAAATCTCATCGTTTCAGTGAAAACTGTAAGTGCTCACAATGTCCACCTAATTTAACCTGATGATGGCATCTTGTACGAGAACATGATCTTCACTCAAACAAGCCAAAGGTTTGGCCATGAGAAAGAAAGTGTAATAGGCTTTATATCCTTGCATTCTGAATGTGTCACCTACTCAACACAAGGGTAATGCAGTTACTTACAGTCAAACCTGTCTATAGTGGCCATCAAAGGGAGACAAAAAAGTGACCGCTATAGACAGGTGGTTGCTAAGGCAGGTTTGACTGTTCCTGCAAATTAGACACAAACAGGTATTGTCATCAGTTTGGTCGAACGTAGAGAGCGCCCTGCGTGGTTGCCTCTTTTCTGTGCTCTGAGTTGTTTATGATTTTTGTGTTGTTCTGTGATATTATTTTTGTGTCACTGTGCCAGCTGTATTGTATGTGCTTTGTGAATCTCCTGGACCATTTTTGTGTTAAGTAATTCGAGGATTTGGCTGAAAATCGGCAAACTGGATTTGGGTTTGATATCATTTGCACGGGAGCCACACCACAGCCTTCATATTCAGGTAGGGTATGTGTTTATGCGCTCATGCGAGCCTAGGGCTGTTAAGCGCGTAGAAGTCATACGCGCTAATGTGTTCATGCGCTCAACTGTTGTATACTTGAATGAGCTGTAGCTTTTTTAAATTTTTTAAAATTTGTATAAGTACAGTACGTTTTGCACAATGCAGTGATGATAATGATCAGTATAATGGAACCAATGAGGAATATGTTTGTTGTGAGTCTAATACTGACTCTTTTGCCATGTATGTATTGTTGTACAGCCACATGCGCTTTTAGTAGGTCTATACTACCAACTGTGAAGAATGATAAGAACATGTCTAGTACCGGTATCAGAGTAAAAGGCTACTCAAAAGCATGCATTTTGTATTATAAGAATGCAAGCTCTACTTTTCACATGTCACTGCTTACCAGTGGAGATGTTGAAATCAACCCAGGTCCGTCATTTAGTGTGTCAGCTACTAAAGATCATGCTGTTGATAACAATACAAGACGTGCATATAGTATTTCGGACCTCTTACAGCTGAACCCTTACAATGTTTACTCCACTCAACCTTCTTGTAAGTGCCTTAGGATTAATGAAGTGACATGGCAACGAATAACAGCACTACAGATTAACAGAGTGAAAAAGACTCACAGAGGTAAAAGAGTAGTAAGACAAAATAGGGATCAAACTGTGAAGTTGTTACACGAAAGAAAATTTGTGAATTCTGATATTTCATGTATGAATTTGAAATTTGCTATGTTAAATGCCAGATCGCTGAAGAACAAAACCGCTGAGTTTGTAGATTATATTCTTGATCATGAATTAGACATTGTTGCTATTTGTGAAACATGGCTTACGCCTAATGATGCTGCTCCGATTGGTCAATTGACACCACATGGCTTCACATTTAAGCACATTCCCAGAGTTGGCAAACGAGGAGGAGGAATAGCTGTGTTGTTTAAAAGTCATTTAGATATCAGAATTGTAGATTCCCCAAATGTTACAACATTTGAAATGATTCAGATGACTCTGAATTATATGCAGAAATCGTTGCATTTCATCAGTGTATATCGTCCACCCAGTTCAGTACAGTTTCAGATTTTCTTGGATGAGTTTTCTAATGTTCTCGATAGACAGCTTCTTTGCTCGTCTGACTTGTTGATTGCAGGTGATTTCAATATACCTGTGGACTCATCAACTTCGAATTCGAAGTTGTTCTCTGAATTATTGTCAGCCTTTAATATGATTCAACATATTAATGAGCCAACTCATAATCGAGGCCATGTATTAGATCTGCTTATAACTCATAAAGGTAACACTGTACAACTTTGTAATACCGGTGTTGTGGAAGGTATATCAGATCATTCAGCAATAATGTGTGAATTGAACCTTCCTAAACGTTGTATCAAAAAAACATTTGTTGTGACACGGAATTTGAAATCTGTAAACCCACAAGAGTTTGTTGCTGATACTCATGTTAAGTCTCTTTTATCAGCTGATCCTCAAGTTAATAATGTTGATGATGAAGTGAATTTGTATAACACCTTACTCACTGCCACCCTTGATAAGTTGGCACCTGAGAAACGAATCAAGGTCACAATACACCCCAATACGGAATGGTATACCCCAGAAATAGCTCAAGCAAAACTGCTTCGTAGACAGTTAGAAAGGAAGTCAAGGTCCACAAAACTGGAGATTCACAAGCAGATGTATCATGCACAAAGGCGATGTGTAAATGCCTTGATTAAAGATGCTAAGTTACAATATCATTCAAAAAAGGTTACGGATTGTGGGAAAGATACAAAGAAGTTGTACAAAGTTGCTAATGCTTTACTTTACCGAAAACAGCGATCTCCTTTACCAGAACACCTCACTCATGGTGATCAGGTTGAGTTAGCCAATTGTTTTAATCAATATTTCATTGATAAAATTGTGGCAATCCAACGGAGTTTCCCAACTCGTTGTGAACAGCCAAATGACATTGTATGTGAAGTCAAGTCAGAATTGAGTGAGTTTCAGTCTGTCACTGTTAATGAGATAGAAAAGCTTATTAAGAACTCACCTAACAAATCATGTGAACTTGATCCAATCCCAACAGATTTGGTTAAGAAGTGTGGCAGAGTTTTAGCACCCGTTATCACAAGAATCATAAATGCTAGCCTGAGATTAGGTGTAGTTCCACAGGTGTGTAAAAAAGCAGTTATTCATCCAACTTTGAAAAAAGCAGGCTTAGATCAGGAGTGTTTAAAAAATTACCGTCCAATTTCAAATTTACCTTATTTAAGTAAATTGCTTGAAAAGGTTGTTTTCTCACAACTGACAATGTATCTGCAAGATAATGAATTGCTTGATTCATTTCAATCTGCGTACAAGCCTGGTCATAGTGTAGAAACACTGTTAGTCAACTTATCAGATATTGTGTTCAGAGAATTAGATAGTGGTAACATCACCGCTCTTATCATGCTTGATATGAGCTCAGCTTTTGACACAGTCGACCATGCTATTCTGATTCAACGATTGAGATATTTGGGCATCAAAGGAACTGTTCTTGATTGGTTTATATCCTACTTATGTGATCGATCTCATTATGTCAGAATTGGTGATTCTACCTCTTGTAAAACTATGACAAAGTTTGGTGTACCTCAAGGTTCTGTTGGAGGCCCGCTGCTTTTTTCTCTGTATATGCAACCAATTAGTGAAGTATTTCGCAAGCATTGTATTAGTTATTATTGTTATGCGGATGATATACAACTTTATTTGTCTTTTAAACCCACTGTGTCTTCATTGTCATCCGCCATTGTAAAACTCGAAGCATGTTTGCAAGACCTGAAAATTTGGCTTACATCCAATGGCCTTAAACTAAATGATGATAAATCTGAGTTTCTGTTATTGGGATCAAAGCATATGTTAAGCAAAGTTGATTATCAGTCATGTCATGTCAACATCGGTAGCACTTGCATTACTCCGTCGAAAACAGCCCGTAATTTAGGTGTCATATTTGATCAGGAAATGTCATTTCGAAGTCATGTAACTCATATTCAGCGGAATGTTCGATATCAGTTGCGTAATTTAAGTTTCATAAGGAAATATTTGTCTAAATCTGCAGCTGAGATACTTATTCATGCTTTGATTTCTTCTCGGTTGGATTTTTCGAATTCATTGTTGTGTAATCTTTCAAAAAAAGATGTCACAAAACTTCAACGGTTGCAAAATTCTGCTGCCCGATTGTTAACTTTTACTAATAAGTTTGATTCCATGTCACCAGTTCTCCGTTCCTTACATTGGTTACCTGTAGAAAAAAGGATTATTTTCAAGACTCTGTTATTAGTACATCATTCAGTTCATTCTCTTTCCCCAATATACACAAGTAATTCTGTTCAAAAATACAATCCGACACGAAGGCTACGTTCATCATCAGATGCATTCTTACTCCAAACACCCAGAGTAAAACATGGGTATGGCGATCGTGCTTTTTCCGTTATGGGACCAAAATTGTGGAATCAGTTACCTCTTCAGTTAAGGGAACTGTCATCTACAGAGTCATTCAAATCCAAACTTAAAACTTATCTGTTCCTTTCATACTGAGGACTGTAATTGCTGTATGTCATTAATATTGGATTAATATTGTATTTTAAATTGATATATGTTGTATTCTTTATTTGGTATATATATATTTGTTTTGTTTACCATTTTTTTCTTTGTTGAAATGTTTGAATATGTATATGCATGTAAATATATGATATTTTTTCATTTTGAAGCGCCATGAGCACTGAAAAGTGGACCTGTGCGCTATACAAGTAGCCACTATTATTATTATTATTATTAATTATAGAAATATGAACAGGCAGGAAATTCCTTCATACAGTTTGAAAGTTGCCTGGTGCTCAAGGTCAATACAGAGGGTGATTCTCACACGGCAAACCATGATCACTGCTGAATCTGGGCCAACATTTTTGCACTAACAAACAGGAGTCACTCTTAGTCTCTGCCTTCCTGTGTGATGTGAAATGTACGCAGTAAACACAGACTTAAGGCAACACATCAGATTGAGTTATGCACCCATATTACTGGGAGCAATATATATAATGTGAAAATTATGTCACAAAGTGTTCCTTAGAAAGCCTTTGCTCCTTCAGCCTCTGTTCACAGACATGTAGCCACCCACTTCATACCTAACATATACATGTACATATCACAGCACTGAAACAAACAGTTAGTACATGTACAGTGTGGAATACACAACAAATCTTATTTGTAATACTACCATGGATGCAAAGAGTCCCTCTTCTCTACTAGGCTACTAGGTTTAATGTCCTATTTGCCCTACATCATTAGTAATCATTGAAGCTGAAGAGAGCTAATTCTCTCTTTAAATAGACCCTTATGATACCTTTGAAATATTTCCCATTACAAAAGTTGGCCAAAGCTAGGCCTGTCCAGCCAAGATCAATCAAGGATAATTACACTGAATATGAGACTGGGATGAGACTATTAAGCAGAGCAGGAAGTTCCTGTTAAGCAGGAAAAGAAAAGATATCTCCTTATCTCTTCTATGAATGAGTAGTGTTAGTATCCTGTTTACCACCTCTCATAATCATTTGTAGTACAATTGACATGCAATAAATCTTTACTTCCTCGAAAAAATAAAATGAGGATCGGGTCATTTTTTCCTTGTCTTCGTTGTGTTCAGTTGTTTGAGTGTTTTTTTTTTGTTGTTATGCATATGACCCACATTAAGTGCAAATAGGAGCTTTTGTATTTCTTTCACTTGCTCTCAATAATACACTTAAACCTGCATCAATTTCAAAAAGAGTAGGCACTCAAACTCTGCAGCTGGTTATACTGAAAATGCAGACAAAATAAAAACATAATAACATAGATATTTACATAGCATGTGATTATAAGGAGACCTTCATTTTATTCTATTTTCTCCTTTTTTTTTAAGATGGAGAAGGCTTTACTGTTAGCAGTCTTCCACTTAAAAAAAAAAAAAAAAAGTCACTTTGATGTGCATGCCACTTTCCCACGCTACTAGTTTAGGAGTCGTGACAACTCAGTGGTCTTTCATTTTCAAAGATCAAGAGGCAAATCTTTCCTGGACTTCACACTGTATTCAAAGGGCAGATATAATGGTGTATAAGCAAAGTGCCAGGACCACAGCAGATAAATCATAATTCATTTTCACGCAGACATCTTACTAAAAAAAAAAACAAATCTTGCACTGTCAAAATCAAAGAAGACACAAATTTGTCATTACACAACCTCATGATGTACATTGTTTGAAGCAATAATGGCAATAGGTCCTACAACAAAAATCATCAAACTCCTAATCCCTCTAAAAGTCTTGCACGATAAACATGTGTATATTTTGATTATACAGCTACACTGTATATGGCTGAGATGTAAAATATTTAAATTGCACTGCAAAAGATGGCAAGCACTATAAAACTAGTTTTAAACAGTAATTCCTCATGATAAAAACATAAAATCTATTGAAGACATACAATTTTACAAATGGCTGTAAAACAAACAAACAAACAAACAAACAAACAAACAAACAAACAAACAAATTGGTATTAACTCTCCAGTTTCATAGCTGGAAGTGCATTGAAGTTCTAATGTTGCAATAAAATGTACAATGAAGAATCTTTAACATATAGTGTCCTGCAGTACTGAACCTCATGAATGTGTAAGAATAATGTGAATCTTACATGTAGTTTCCTGCAATTAGTATACTTCAAGCTTTTTATGCCTACTTTACTTTGTTGCAGCAAAAGCAACTCTACATTTTCTTAATTGAAAAAAGATACTTCACAAACAAATCATTTTCCTTCTATTGATCACATCTATTTAAAAGGGGAATGAAATAAGAGATGTTTTGACACATTATTATCATCACGAGAAATTTGATAAGGAAAAGGGTGCCATTAATCTACGTTCTAATAATAAAACTGTATTCAGCATCTTTTCCTCACTTACATATTTTGCAACTCAAAGTTACTTGTGGATACTCAGCAACAGCTGTCAACATGGCATTACTCTGGCATGATTGACATGAACACAGTGCCAGCTGTATGCAAAGTATTGATGTATGTTCAACCACTAGCATTACAATTCCCCCTTTCTAGTCAGCCTAAGAGAACTCGACACATGCAGCAAATGACGGACTAATTTCAGCACAAAGTGTAATCTACAGAATACAGTAGGTACTGGTTCATGTATGTGTTACAGCACTTTATATGCACCTGACTTCAAATATGAAACTTGAACCCAGGAAAAATGTATATGTTAATCAATCAAGTTGGTAATCCCTGTAATGCACTCTATATTAACCAGAGATGCCACAGGAAACTCATGACAATGTGGAGTTATATCGTATGTCAAAAAGAGAGATTGTATCTTTTTTATGGCCGGACATCCACACGTTCATTGAAATCCCCGCTGAAAGAGGGAAAAAATCATGCCTGATGGTTTCAGTCGTGTGTTAGGTCACCGTACGTGGCGCTGTAGGGAGCAGGATTGCAAATACAAACACATGTAGTAGTTCTTCGCCACCACAGTTCAAGCATGCACACTTTTGAGGAAAACAGCTGCATGAGAGATCGAGGTCAGTCCCCCGCGAGAATTTGTTGCCAGACTCAACAAGCTTGCCGGGGGAGTTGGGGATGTCCCAGCCAAGCGTTCAAATGATGGGATTGCCGGAGAAAGTCCTGGCAAACGGGACATTCCCTGCGAAGTGGGGGATCGCAGGGATAATGGCATCTCTGATTAATGTGGCATGTTTCAGGTGATACACCTTTCGCAGGACAAGTGCTTGCAGATTACATAATTGAACTAAAAAAAAAAGAATAAACAAATTCAGCTGTGATGAGAGATTTGAGTTCAATTGAATGTCTTCTTTCCCCCTTTAGTTTATATATGAAACTTTATGCCAGACATACCAGATAACTTCTTTTATTCCAAATTTAACCCTTAAATTCCACCCTATACAAATATAGGCTTAATATAGGCTTTATATCTTAAGCCCTTATGCATGAGAAGTGAAGAACAGAAAAAAGAGGTGACAAAGTGCGATGCGAGGACAACTATCCCCTCTATTAAATCTCTTTACTTAAATATCAACACAAAATGAATATTAAATGCATGAAATTTTGCATACTTGAACTCATTATTGCATTAAAACATATTCTTGCCACTTTATTGGTATGTACAGATTAAAATGCAGCTTTCTACCACTGCACACAAGATAGAATCAGTAATATGCACCATAAGACTTGATTGGTATCGGCAGGATAGCACACGCATGCTAATTTTCCAATGTTGTATATGTTCTTTTTTTTTCTTAACTGTTCTAAGATATACCAGAAATCATGTACCCTTTGAAACAAGCTGACACAGTTTGGCAGTGAAGGATTTTTCCTGATAGTCTTGTGGAACTCTGGCTCAACGGAGTCTGGGTACCAGTAATTTGAACAAGTGACAGGTTCATTCCTTCTTGGGTTTCCTCTCCCCTTTGGCATGAGATGGGGCTGGGCCTTGAGTGGGGGCATCCACGTTCCTCCACTTACCAAAGAGCAGGGGCCTACAGGTCTCCTCAATGGGTGTGAATGGGTCTGTGATACCAAAGACCAGGGAAGCAATCTTCATGGAGACAAGAAGGGTTGTCAGCATCAACATCAGCTCAGGGGAGGGGATGGTGATGTATCCCAGGTTCTCCAAGGAAAGGAGGATGCTGCACAGAATGGTAGCCTTGGTGGTGCTAGGGGAGGGGGAAGTCACTTTAGATAGTGCATCAGGTCTTCAATGTAAGCAGTTCAAGTTTTAAAAAGAAGTTGTGTTGAACAAAGTAGGTTGGAAATTTTTATACAGCATTCCCTTTTTTCTTTTCTTTTTTTTTCAAATAAATAAAATGGCATGACCTTCACATCTGGTTCAGAAAAGATTAACTGAGAAGTGAGAAAGTGGAAATCCTGGATTTCCCTAGACACAATGATGATCAAACAAAACATGTTTAATCCTTGTCCTTTTTCACGTGATACAAGAGCAGAAAGCAAAATTGGTAGCAGATACAAGTTTGTAAGTTGTCTACAAGAGAAATGTTTCCAAGGTTGAGGCTATTTCTTGAGATAGATAATTCCCCCCCCCCCCTGAACTTTGAGGACTGGACATGGGATTTTTGTGAACAGGTCACCTGATTAACAGAGTTTTGTGCTTCCTGCCATGAACAAACACAGGCCAGAGTAAGGATAACTAAATAGTACATCAAACTAAATCAATGCTAGCATATCACTTAGTTACACACATATCTAGACAGTAATTCCTTTCATTAAAGAATCATTATGGTCTTAATCACCCAGGGTTGTCCCTTCAGTGTAGTCATTTCCATCACAGAGGGGTCCTGTCAACATTACTACCAAAGCTTTGCCAGATACCCATTTGTAATCCAGGTCAAAGTCACATTGTGGGTGTAACATCTTATCTAATAAAACATGCACTGTGCTGTGTTAGAAGGTAGGATCTTTTGTATCGACTGTGCCATAGTGCTTCTTCACTGCTTTTACATGTACAGACAAATGCAACATTACTTTTCTGCAGGCATTTATTGTGATATCAAAGATCATAATCAACAGAAAGAAAGAGAGAGAGAGAGAGAGGAAAAGCCAATGGCATTCTTCTAGATACAGTCTACTGCTACTGGAAAACCACTCCCTAATCTGTTATTGAATGTCTCCCAATAATCACACTGTATTATAGAGCTATTTGAAGGGGTTTCATTATTTGCTTGATACATACAAGGAAGGGTTGAGGAGTTCATTCTGTGACAGGTTCCCAGCTCCACGCAGCACTCTTTCAAAGATACGCATGAATGCACTTCCAGACCCTGTTATGAAGAAAAACATAAATTTTAAAAGCAATCCAGAACATTATGAAGGCACAGTGTAGCCGCATTGTCTTCACCCACACAGAGAGAGAGAGAGAGAGAGAGAGAAAAAAACCCAAAACACTTTGTCTTTTTGTGCAATCCATACTCATAAAATATTGGAATGTCCTTAAATCTTTGGTGTACATGTATATATATCTGTTCACTTGCCTATGTAAAGCAAGGTCTAATGCAATTGGTTTTTTTTTCTTGCAAACAAGTGAATTACTCAGATATTGATAAAAGTTCCAATGAACAACTGAATTCATGTTAATACTAAATTAAATCAAATTTTCCTGTGGAATAACTTCTTCAAGAAGTCTTTATTGGTGAAGTACATGTATGGGAGAGGGGGACTTGAAGAACTACAGGTAATAAGTCTTTGTGTGTGGTCTCTAAAAATATTAATTTATTTCAGCATACAACAGCACCTAAATTTCTGCATTCTGTCATATGCATTTACACTCCAGAGCTTAACAAGATGAAACACTCACTTTGACACTTTCAAAGGATGTAAAAAAAAAAATGACACATTAATTCAGTTCAAAGTAGTGACACATGAAATTCAATATTTACAGTAAATGCACTCATATTCTAGGGAATGTAAAAACAAAACTAAAGAATGCCTCCAGGGTAGTTTTATTTCTTGACTTCACTTGAGAAATTTAATAAGTAAATGTCAATTCAATACAAACTGCCATCTTCATACTGTGTGTGTGAACTGAACAGGAAAGTCTGTCATAGAAGGCTGATAACTTCATCCCTTTAATAGGCCTTTCTTCCCCATTTAGCACATCCACTCGCTTGCTCTGCCAGTAAGCCAGTTCATAATTAGTTCATGTGCACATTAAGACAAATGACCATTCTTTTTTCTCAGTTGGTTTGCAACAGGCACTTTACTCAATTTCAAAGCGACAGAGTGCAGTAAGCTTGCGATACGTAACAATTCATGGAATTCATGCTCGCAGAGAGGATCGCTTGCTTAGGGGTTGTTTTACAATCAGGGTACGCACTTCTGTCTCACGGGGGTGAAAAAAAAAGTTTTTTCGTATTCCCTGATTTTTTGTCGCTGCATTGTAGGATAGTTAAATTTAAATAATCTAAAAAATTGGAGCTTAAAGTCTTCAACTTTTCTTTTTATTGCATGAAACATGCCAGTGGTGATAAAAATCTAGCCCTCAGACCTCTGATACCATCTTACCACATCCTGACTAGAAATTACAACTTCAGGTGAAAAATTAACACATTTTTTGATAATTGAAGGATGGTGAATATGAAAGCAAGTCATGTTTTTAAGTTTTAAACACTTTTGTTCTTGAAAATTCATGATTTTCATGGAAAAATCCCCAAGGCAGTCACCATGACATTGAAGAATTAATGATCCTAAACTCCACAAATCAGTTATACCAGATTTGTTGTATATCCCCGATAGGCATATCAAGGGTGCTTTTACAGGCAAAGTTTGAATGCCCTGTGGTTAATGGTTGCCGAGATAAGTAGTGTCAAAAAAATCATTCGGAGAGGACATTTCTTTTTCGGAGAGGACATATTTTTTTGACATATAGATAACAACATAACAAATACTTTTAAAATGTTTAGCCCTTTAAATGATTGATGAAAATTATGATTGCCAAGTTCAAAAAGAACATTTCCTTTGATACATTTTATCAAAATGTAGAGCAATTTCACATCATGTGATAAACAAGCCATACCAACACCCCCATAAAGGTTGTGACAAAGAAAAAGAAAAGAAAAGAGAAGCGCAACCCATAATTTAGACATGCAGTTGTGCCAGATTTATTGGACTTCACAACACTTTTAAAGAGTTGTTTTACATGTAATCTTTGAATGTCCTTTGATAAGTGGTAAATGAGATATTAGAAGACCAATGTACATTGTGTATACGTGTACATCATTCGGAGAGGACTTTTTTGACACATGAAGATACGTGTACTGTATGAAAACATGATACTCTTTCCCCTTTTCAATTTATGAAAGTAGCATTATTTATTCAACAACAAGGACATATTTTCAATATTTTTTTTCTATGAATTTCAATAAAAATCAAAGAATTTGATGATACTGAGAATCCCTGAAGAATACTTAGATCGGGCTACATAAATTACAAGTCCTGTAAATCCTCAAAGAGGCGAAAGTTTTAAAAAGTTTGTATCTCAGGTAAAGTATAATAATGTTGTGTAGCACCAGAGGTGTTTTTGTATGCAAATCTTAAATGCACTGTGGCATAATGTTTACTAAAAGCATTTAAAATGTCACTTTGGAGAGTACCTCTTCTCAAAGAGGACATATTATTGACATTCACAAAAACTGCGCTCAAGATAGATGTATACATAGAGAATGGGTGCAGGTGTGGCTCTTCATTGTTATCTGCAGTTTACAAAGTGTCAGTAAAAAGTGATGCTTATGACTTTCTTGATTATCATATTGCATCACATTACAAATTGAACCCTATCGTGGTAAAACATGTTCACATAGTGTAAATTAACATTGTATGGTGTGTTCCAAGCTGACTTCTCTTATACTTTTTGAAATCCAAACAGTTTTTTACATGAACAAGCAACTTGTAATACTCTTGATATATCAATTATTTGAGATGCCTGCATGAACAAGTAAAAGGGGAAGGCATTTTTGTTTCATTATCTAGGCATTCTTTGTGTGTGCGTGTGTGATAAAAGCATTTTCTATTATGTCTAATTACACATGTAGTAAGTCTTTGAATTAAATCAACATGTATTACAAATAAGAATAATCAAATAGGCCCAAAATCCAAAATGTTTTGGACCAGTTTCCACAGAATAACATTTTGCTTCTAATGTTTATATGGTTGTTAAGACAGAAGGGCTCCTAATGCACTATGAGGGCAGAATTCTCAATTCAAGTTGTTTGCAATGTGAAATAATGTAACCTATTACAGGAGCTTTTCTTTCAGATTTTATATCGCATGGATCATACCCAGTACATTTTCGTTTTTGGGAGCACACTACATTGTGCTGCAATGCAGAGTATTATGCATTTACACATGTGGAGTTTATTTATGATTCATCTGTTTTGTTGGGGGATAGGGTAATTAAACCATAACCATAGTAATGTGTTTTCTGTGTGCTTGTGCATAAATCTTGGTGACTGTGTGTTTTCATTCATTTTTCTTGTTTATATTCAATTCATATGGTGAATGTGTCAAAGCAATTGTCCTCTCCGAAATGATTGATTCTGTGAATATAAATGTCTGTACAGCAAACCGAAGGACTCTGGTTATGTTCAGTGTGTGATGAACATCATTAAATATGATATACATACTAATAGAAAACAAAGAATGCTGAATGTTCCTCACTTCTTCTTTTTTTATTTGCAGTTTTATCAATGGGAGTTTAAAATGATATTATAAGTCAGGGGCATTTTCATTCAAAAACATTCATATTATGAAATATGGGGGCAATATGATTGTAAAATTTTTCAATAAATCATAACTCACTTTTTAGCAATATTTTGTAAGTTTGTTACATTTAATTCTCATTTTCATTCATGTGTAACTACCATTCGGAGAGGACATTTTTTGTTTGACATGAGTTAAATAAATGAAGAAAAGCATATGAATAAGTCTTGATACATGTAAATGATAGACAACTATTAGCACTGATAATAACACAACTAGGATTTAAAACGTACATATTCCTGTGGAGTACTGAACAAATATGTCATTTTTCGGAGAGGACGCTTTTGGACGGAATTGAAACCATCAAAATTCAAATGTGCACTGCCTGAAAATTAAATGAGTGTGGGTTACACAAATACCCTGTATGTGTAGGGTATGAGTGAGACTCTGCAGAGGGTATGTAATTGTTTGAGTTCTGAAGTCTTCAAAAAAGTTATTAAACTGTTTTCGGAGAGGACAGTTTTGGACGGAATATGCATATCAATCATGCTTCAAACCCAAATTTTTAAACTGTGTCGTAGATATCATGACACACACAGTTTTTAATATCCACATTTCATTTGCTCATTCTGATATTCTATTTCTGTGTTAATGTCATTGGTTTCATAGATGTTCATTCTCAAATTTTGAAAAAATCAAATGAGACTGTAAAAACTGCCCAAATTGGCTCATTTTGACATATTTTGAAAATTTTGTAAGCTTTATCAAAAATTTTTTCGCTGTTTAAGGTTGAGGTAACTAGGCCTAATAACATGCCATACCAGATTTTGTATTAATGTACACTGTTTTTTTGCTGGACGCTGATAATGTCCAAATCTGAAGTGCGTACCCTGATTGTAAAACAACCCTTAGACCAGTGAACATAATGGCCAATTAATTAACACTTGGAGAAATAGTCAATTGATGCATTGAATAAACAAACTTTTTTTTTTAGTTCTTTTGCCAAATATCATTCTTTAAAGGGAAGGCAAACCCAAAGAGCAATGTGGATTGAGTAAAAGCATTAGCATTAGTAGAACACATCAGTGAAAATTTGAGAAAAATCGGACTATCGATGCAAAAGTTACGAATTTTTAACGTTTTGGTGTTGGAACAACTGGATGAGGAGACTACTAGAGGTTATGACGTATTAGAGGACAACAATATAAAGAAAATATAAAAGGAATTGCACAAAAATTCCTTTTTCTACCAAAATGAAAGAACTCTTGAGTAACCACTTTCAGAAAGCAGGGGGAATAAGTGCTACCCCTCACATATGTCAGTATCAAGTTGAGGGAATGTATAATTTTCATGAAAAATGAATTTTTACTGATTTCCCTTTATATTTTCTTTATATTGTAGTCCACTCATACATCATAACCTCTAGTAGTCTCCTTTCCCAGCAGTTCCAACACCAAAACTTTAAAAATTCATAACTTTTGCATTGATTGCCAGATTTTCCTCAAACTTTCACCGATGTGTTCTACTAATATTACTGCTTTCACTCAATCCACATTGTTCTTGGGGTTTACGTTCCCTTTAATGAATACTTTGTTGCTGTCAGGTGGATGTACTGGGCAGCATCATCTGGAAGAATTACAGGAAGTTTCATTAAATCACAGAAGTTTGTCTTTATGAATTTAATAACTAAAAGATCTGCAGGTACAAATGACCCTCTTTTTTTTTCTTTTTTTTTTTTTTTGCTCATGCAAAAAGTGGAACTACACACTAGTATATGTCAACGCCAACTGACAAGTACATCTTGAGAATGCTGTAAAAGTGGATATTTTCACATGTTTTTAATTCCACGGAATCAGGACATTAACTACTGGAACATGTAGCATGCAAAAATATTTGCGTGCTTTTATTTTCGCGCTAGTGTCTGGTTGTGCGAAATGCGTGAAAATTTTCACTTTTACAGTAAGTGTCCGTGACAAGGGATTATGTGACCCCTGTCACTTTATTGTATTATTTACAATGGCCTTTACTTGTGGCTTCAAATTATAACATTTGAAAGTTTGTCCAACTCATATGAAAGCCAAGTTCAAGTTATGGAGGGAGGGTGAGTTAACAGACTGCCAGTGTTTCATAGTGATTAGAATATGAAAGTGTACATGGACACATAAGGTATGCAGAAGAATTCATGCCAGAGACTTACACTGTACATACATTGCATGTACTGTATGAGCTATCGTTCTCACATATAGATACAAGTTCGCCAATGAGGTCACAGATATTTTCGCAAGATGTTTTCCCAAATGCACACTGATGCTTTCATAAGTGCCCCATTATCCTAGTGCATGGCAACATTTTCACATGTTGTTAAATTTGTGGTCCAACAAAGATTCCCCAAATTTGCAAAAAATAACAGCTTGTCCAGTATCTTTTGTACTTGTTATGGAAATTATTCAAAACCATTTAATATTGAGTTAAAATGCCTTCAAAATAAAAACAGAGCTTTGGGACTAACCTCTGACTGTGCCAATTATGACCATGATTAAGAACCCTTGAGGATAGACCTTGGCTGCTTGGAGTACACCGAGGCCCACTTTGCGGGCCCGTACAGCCTCTTTCATGGGCCCTATAACCAGTTTTCCTGGAAAGCTGGTTACAATCTTATAGAACATGTCTCCTGGTGAGTAGAAGATCAGGTACCTGCATGGCAAAATGACACATGATAGAACCTGCATAATCAAACCATGATGAAGATTAGTCCATGTTCAAAAGTACATGTATTATGCAGAGTGTAGAATAGTTTTTTATTTCTCAAGCTTCAAATTGTATATCAGTATCAGTTTATCAATCAGAAATGACCATTAACAATTATGTCACATTCCATTCCTTGTATTTTTAAAGCCTCTGTATAGCATACTAGGACCCCGTTTACTGTGCGAGGCTCGGCCGCGGCTCGGCCCAGCCCCGCTTCAGTGTAAACGCGCAAAAGGCCAAATGCGAGGCCAAAATTGGCCTCGCATTTGGCCTCGCTCTGGAGGTGGTCTCGGCCGTGGCTGAGCCGCGGCCGAGCCCGGCCTTTTCTCAGTGTAAACGTAAACTGGGCCAAATGCGCGGCCAATCTCAGTCTAGCTTCCAAACCCTCTGCCTGTACTATTTCGCTGTTCAGGATATTAACCCCCTCAACATCGAAAATTAGTATAGTTTAAGGTGGTTTTGTCCTGCAAAGGATTTTTTCCTTCGGCAAAGGCCTTTGCCCGAATGGCGACTTTGTCGCCACGGAATTCATTTGGCAAAGGGTCTGAAAACCAGACAATACCAAACTGCATTTGTTTACAAGCAGAGCGCCACTATGACAACATATTGAAAGGTTTGAATCAAAAGCGCGGCTGAGCCCGGCAGTGTAAACGGACAAAATTGCGGGGCCCGGCCTCGCAATTGAGGTTGGGCTGAGCCCCGCACTGTAAACGGGGTCTTCATGGGCCACCCATAAATCCCCACACTACCAGGTGTTCAATACATTGTCAGTTAAAAAATGTGATTCAAGTAAAAAAATGAAATAGCTCGAAACTTTAAATACAAAAAATTGACACCTTTCATATAATTGCAGTAACATTGTAGTTACTTTGCTGTCTCGGAGATATTATTGAAAGCTTATAGAGAGCTTACTGAAAATATCATATTTAATACATAACAGATCCAGTTCCCTACTACTCAAATAATGTGTTGACAACACAGCAAACATTCACATTGAAGGACAAGTTCACCTTCATTAACATAAGGATTGAGAGAATGTAGCAATATTAGTAGAACACATCATTGAAAGTTTGAGGAAAATCGGATAATCCGTTCAAAAGTTATGAATTTTTGAAGTTTTTGTGCAGTCACCGCTGGATGAGAAGACTACTGCAGTGTATGTTGTCACATGCGTACAACAATATAAGGAAAATACAAAGAGAATTTCACAAAATTTCATCTTTTGAAAAAAGTACACATTCCCTTGACTCGTTACTGACATAATGTTGTGGGTAATATTATTCCCATTGCCTTTAGAAAGAGGCAAGTCAAGTGCTCTTGTATTATGCGAAAAAAGTGAAAATATGTTGAATTTCCTTTACATTTTCTTTATACTGTTGTACTCACATGACATCACGAGCCTTAGTAGTCTCCTCATCCAGCGGTTCCAACACAAAAATCGAAAAAATTCATAACTTTTGCATCGACTGTCCAATTTTCCTCAAACTTTCCCTGATGTGTTCTACTAATACTGCTGCATTCTCTCAATCCTTATGCTTATGAAGGTGAACTTGTCCTTTAATAATTATGCTCCCTTTGACAACACCCTCTGACAGTTTGGAAAAAAAGACAGACTTTTCACAGCTTGCATTGCAGTATGAAAAAGGACAGTTCGCCTGATGCAACGTACCACACAATAGTTGCTATGCCAATCTTCATGTGGTAGGCAAATGGAGCGAGCAGAGACTGCCCAAGGAGTGCATTACTCAGTATGTAGCCAGCAAACGAGGACAGCATGCTGCACAACCAGCATGCTAGCGGGTTGTTTTCTGCCAGTGAGAGAAACCCTACATTGAAAAAAACAAAACCAGACAAAAAATAAAAACAAAAATGGTATGGTAGATGAATAATACTATTATATCAAAGTGCTGGCATCTTGTGAATCCAACCTCTACATTGTGTACATGCAATTGAACGTACAAAACAGCTAGAGAGTAGAGGAAAATAATTATGTATGTTTGCCATAACTACACAGATCTATGGAGTTTCAATGGTGTCTGCATCTGAATATAGTTTCCATTCTTTGATATTTGTGCATGATGAAAACTTCACACATAATTCATCCTGCAAAAGGAGGGAAATTTAGAACATTCATGACAAAATTATAGCCACAAGTATTGAGCAACCTTTCACCAGAAATGTTATCTATGTACTAGGTGTTACTCAAAAAAAAAAAAAAAAAATCCCACTTTTGATCCTTAAAGGGGGTATCTCACTGAGCGGCGAACGTTTGCGAACGTAGTGAATTTGTGATTTCGCCAGGGTTCGTAAAGGGTTGCAAAAGGTTCGTTAACAGTTGCAAAAAAAGTTCGCAAACGGTTTGTTATTGTCGCAAACAGTTTTTCTTGTCGCAAATATTAATGTTCAAAATTTCTTTGCGAACCTTTGCAAATTTGTATTTTCGCTAACAGTTGTAAACATTCACAAAACACTTGCAAAACACTCGTAAGAATTTGTAAACGGTCGTAATACGGTGTCGCTAACATTTTTAATTGATTCGCCACTGCTAGCGAACAAGTTACCATATGGTTCCTATATAAATGCTCCTGAAACAGGCAAGGTTCCACTCTAAGAAAGTTCTTGAAGTTCTTGACATCTCCATCATGTAATTGCTGCAAAAGCTTTTTAAAATTTCATATTGACCAAAGTCTGTCCTCTGCAACAACCACTCTTTGACCCAAACAGTCTTTCTTTTCTTCTTCCTTTCTTGTTTTTCTTTATCTTCTTTTTCTTATGCTGCACGATAGTGTAGCAGCAGCCTGGCAAAGCAGCTCTTCAAGAATGGCAGCACGTTGAGCCTCTTCTTGGCAGAAATTTATTTCCATATCCTGGAAATCCATCTTGAACAGTTGTCACAAGAGATCTGAATTCAGTGGAAGGTTGTATGTTCGTTTTATGGCTCTGACTATAAATAATCGCCTGGTACTTTTCTAGGTCCCAGAACATTCGCAAATTGTTGCAAAGGATTTGCAAACAGTTGCTAATATTTGCAAAAGTGTCGCTAACATTTGCTAACAGTCACTAATAGTCGCCACCTGTGTTTCGCAAACACTTTCGCAAACATTCGCTGAAGTGTTGCTAATTGTTGCTAAACATCGCT
The DNA here is from genome assembly GCF_964275005.1 of Diadema setosum. Taxonomy (NCBI): domain Eukaryota; kingdom Metazoa; phylum Echinodermata; class Echinoidea; order Diadematoida; family Diadematidae; genus Diadema; species Diadema setosum. The sequence goes on from NC_092697.1 coordinate 22,251,587, forward strand.
AAAAGTCGCTAACTGTCGCTAATGGCAGAAGCGAACCTTGATTTTTCGCAAACATTCGTCAAAAAAGTTGGCAAATCTCAAATTCACTACGTTCGCCGCTCAGTGAGATACCAGCTTAATAGTTCAAAAACTATATATCAGATAACACCGACATTTTGTATATGAGCAATAGCTAAATAGTGTAAAATTTTGTTGAAGGTAATCTAAAAATGAAAGCATAACTCAGTTTTATTTTATTCAAGATTTATTACTAAGTTAGGTTTCAGAGTTTGCTCTATTTTCAATCATCTGTACAAAACTTTCACTTTGCACAGGGGTCTATTTGTGTGTATGGGAGTGTGTGGTTAACACCCAGACAATGGTCCGGAATCATTGTTCAGGGTTTGAATGCTCTATTACATATTCATGAGAAATTCCACTATCACAGCTAGTCTTTATTCATCCTAAAATGTTGTGTGTACATGCAAGTACATGAAAACATGTGCTTACATTTTTCATGTGCGAGCCATAAATTCAGACTACTAGTGCCCAGGGCAATCCATCTAACAAAGCATTCATGTGAATTGGAGCAAGAGACCAGAAGCCTAGTCAGCAGAGCTCTGAAAAGGTGTTATTTGTGGTATATTGTTCAGGGTCATTGTAAGCAACACTCACACACACATCATTGGTTCTTGTGTAAAGTTCAATTTTGTACAGAGGGTTCAAGTTTGATCAAACTCTGAAACGTAACTCTAAAATCAATCATGGATTTAATGAGACTGATTCATGCTCTCATATATTGAAATCACCTCCAACTACATTGTACACTATTCAGCTACTACTCATATCAATGATATTGTAATCTGAATGTATAGTTTTTTTAACTATTAAAGGGATGGTACAGTATTGGTGGAGATGAGAATTGGGCTTTTAACTTTTTGTGAGATACCAAAAAACGCTTATGATATAGTACAGAATATACCATTTTAAGAGGAATTCAAAGTTTATTTGATGAAAATCGGGTTTGGAATGACTGAAACATCTAAAAACAAAGTAAAACAAAGCGATCGTAATAAAGTGTGGGTCCCACACTTTATTAGAATTGCTCTTTTTTTGATATCTCAGGGGCAATTCCGCGGTTAGTAATGTTACATTTAAACAAATTTAGATTTTTTTATTTTTTTTTATTTTTACTACTAAATCACCATTTATTCATTTCAAGTCAAAATCATGTTAAAAACATGTTCATCCTTCCCAGGTTTATGATATAGAAAAGAATGAATACAATCCAGTAAATATTAGAATTGCTATGGCAACTAAAAGGGCTGGTTAGTAACGTTACGAAAAAAGGACATGACAAAAAAAATCATTGTCTTGTAACAAAAAGTGTACCTCAAACAAAGTGTTGCATTAATTTCAATTATTGCATCATGACAAATGTTCACACAAATATTTTTAGCAGTTCGACTGATACTTTATTAGCTAGACCCCCAAAAGCATGGTTAGTAACATTACGGTTAGTAATGTTACATTTGTCCGGAGTAATTCCGCAGGTCATTTCACCCTTTTGTAATTGACAAAATGTTACATACTTCTTGAGTATTTAAATGAATTCATCTTTTACCCTTTAGCAAAACTTTGAGGAAAAATTTTCAAAGGAACCCACTGTAATTTGCATTTAAGTGAATTTCAGCACCCCCAGTCCCACATGTACATTTTAAGTGATGGTTTTAGATCAATTAAAAAATCAATAAATTAAAAATCAATAAATACGAAAAATAAAATCTACTGAACTTGAAAGACCTCAATGATTGGTGAGTTCACATCCATGGTATTAGTTGATACCTAAATTAAAGAGTAAGATAAAGAGACACATTTCTTTTATCCATGTCATGTCCACCTAACTGCGGAATTGCCCTCAGCCATTTCAAAACCAATTTTCATCAAATAAACGTTGAATTCCTCATAGAATAATATGCTCTTTCATATTTCATAAGAGCTTTCTCATTATCTCACAAAAAAACGTTAGAAACCTGAAATTAGGTCTCAACCAGAACTGTACGATCCCTTTAAAGATCAAAAGTGGGAAATGTTTTGTTTTTTGTTTTTTTGTTGTGTTTTTTTTTTGTTGTTGTAACACCTAGTATGTGTATTAGGGAGCATACAACAAAAGCTGATCACAATTGCGGGAAAATACATCACATGACCTAGTTGATTCACCATGATGAAGCAAACCTCATGCCTTTGATGAACTATGCTGTTATTCACATGTGCATACATCAGTTCCTTTTACAACATTTTCAAACCAAAATTAGCTGCCAAGAATGATGCAAGAATTTGTATAAAAATAATGTATGTGAGTACATGTACAGTAGGTACACTCTGTACATGTATAATCTGATCTCGTAAGTATGTGGAAGTTACGGTGTGATGATAAGGGCCTGACCATACAACTTATGATATCTGAAGGAATATGAAGTACAATAATGTAGGCTCAGAGATTAAGGGAAGCTTCAAATTATGTAACTTTTCTTCTTCGTTGAGGTGCAGCGATCCCACTCTGTGCATATATGAGCAATGACATTTTGAAATTTATAAATCAATTGTTTGTAACACTGAGATATTTTCAACTGGAAGCAAATGTGACATCATAATCTAAAGACTTTGGAAAAGTGTTATTCCACATTATGCGGGCAAAATGCTTGTGCATTAAAAAAAAAAAAAAAAAAAAAAACTTGTAGGAAGCATTGCCCTCTCAAGTAGCCCCCATCAGGAAACACAAGGTATAAGTACTTGCAGATAGGTATATAACTGAGTAACAAAATTAAAGATACTTTTCTTGCACATTATAGCCGAGTAATAGAATTAAAGATCCTTAAGTCTTGTGAATTTGTGAAATTATGCCTTACAAATATCAACTGCCACAACATCAAATTGATTTATAATCACTGTGGGAACACACAGCCCTATTTTGAAGGCCATCCTAGAGGACTGTTTGGTTGTTTGTTTGTTTTTCCCCTCCCTCTCTCTCTCTGTGTCTCCATCTCTGCAGAAAGCGTCGAGTTTGAGAGCAGTCTTGCAAGTTTCAAAGTTGTCAAAGAAGACCATAATTATGACAACAATATGTGTATTTCTCCTCTGTAATTTCTTCATTTACAAAAGTCTGAGAGGCTCATAATCCACACTCACCATCTCCTGCATCTTTCCTGAGGGCAACAATCATCATGATGTAGTGAGCAATGTCAAAGACTGGGAACAGTGGGAGAGTGGCATACGTGTTTGCATACTCCACAAACAGGCTGTAGTCTGGGATGTAATTCATGATGTTCTCTGGGATGTGGTTATGAAATTGACATGAATGCTTGAGTTGACAGATCTCTGTGGACTTCAGGCTCTTGCAGTCACTACTGAGCTGCTAGAGTACATAACTTGATTTGATTTCAGGGCCACAATACATGAAATGTCTTGCATTAGATGGTGGCAGAGCAAAGGCAGGTATCTGTAAGAGATGCAAAAAGATAAAGGTTGACAATCACAATGCAATTTCAAAGAGTACAAGGAAGTAGGCATTCATGATGCTATGCAGCCAGTCATGTGGTATGCATGGACAAACAATACACCTACATAGTTAAAGTTGTGACCATGCAATACAAGATCCTAATGAAGTCCCACAGAGCTATGTAGGGACAACTGACCCTGAATTGCAATTGCAGGAGACAGACATTACCTAAAATGTGTGAGAAACTTTTTTTGGACAAGTTCTGTTTATGAACTGAAAACTACTTGTCTTTCCAACCTCTTGGTATTTGAACTTGGAGTGATTTTTGACTGACATTTTGGGGTATTTTTTTTTCTTTCTTTTAGATTTCCAATTGACTTGTACTTACAGACATTGTACTTTTTGTAGTTTGACTAGGTGATCATTACAGGATACTGTAAGATCATTTAAAGGACAAGTTCACCTTCATGAACATAAGGATTAAGAGAATGCAGCAATACTAGTAGAACGCATCAGTGAAAGTTTGAGGAAAATTGGACAATCGATGCAAAAGTTATGAATTTTTAAAACTTCTGTGTTGGAACCGCTGGATGAGGAGACTACTAAGGTTCGTGATGTCATATGAGTACAACAGTATAAAGAATATGTAAAGAAAATTCAACATATTTTCACTTTTTTCGCATAATAAAAGAGCACTTGACTTGCCTCTTTCTAAAGGCAATAGGAATAATATTACCCATAACATATGTCAGTAACGAGTCAAGCGAATGTGTACTTTTTTCAAAAGATGAAATTTTGTGAAATTCTCTTTATATTTTCCTTATATTGTTGTACGCATGTGACATCTTACACTGCCGTAGTCTTCTCATCCAGCGGTGACTGCACAAAACTTCAAAAATTTATAACTTTTGAACGGATTGTCCGATTTTCCTCAATTTTCAATGATGTGTTCTACTAATATTGCTACATTCTCTCAATCTTTATGTTAAAGGGACTGTACAGTACTGGTTGAGGTGGGGATTCATGTTTTGAACATTCCTAAGTGAGACAATGAAAAGCCTCTGATGAAATATGAAAGAGCATGTAATTTTAAGAAGGATTCAATGTTTATTTGATGAAAATTGGTTTTCAAATGGCTGAGATATCCAAAAAAGTGTTAATAATAAAAGGCGGCATGCCACAACTTTATTAGGAACTCTTTGTTTCACCTTGTTTTTGGATATCTCAGCCATTTCAAAATTGATTTTCATCAAATAAACCTTTGATACCCCCTTAGAACTGCATGCTCTTTGACATCTCATAGAGTGGTTTCTGAATATCTCGCAAAAATGTTAAAAGCTAAATCCTCACCTCGACCAGAACTGTACACACCCTTTGATGAAGGTGAACTTCTCCTTTAAGTTCAGCATGCTTCAAGGATGTTTACTGACCCTTAGACCTTTATCATCACCAGATTTTTAAATCCATTTGAATTCAAACATGAATTATCCTTTAGTTATGAGATACTATACTGTATATATGTGATAAGAATATGTTTTGTTTCTCGGTGCTTTAAGTACCGGTAGAAGTTCAAACCCTGCATGACACCCATTTCAAAGAGCAATATAAATATGTTACTTTGTATTTGGATTATAGTATCATTACAAAGTGACAGCAAGTCCTGCAATCTATGGTCAGCAGTAAAACTTGAGACAAATAGAGAGAATGCTTATGGCACTATCCAACCTTTTGTGGTTGGAAAATGGAAAATGGTCTAGCTTTGTTTATACTACGGCTGCTCTCATCATGAAATATTTCAATGTTGCAGTCACAAAAGTTTTAAACATCTAAGGTTTTGCCATTACAATATGCAGTAAACTTAACATTCTGGTGGTGAACTGTGCAACGCTAGCCTGATGGCTGGATGCATGTTCTGTGCTTAACCACACAGGAGAATCATAATACAATTTGAAGAATGTTTGAAGAATAAAGTCACAGATACCATGCTTCTTCCTGCAGACAGAAACTTATTGAAAAAAAAAGAGATAATAATGCCAACATCATGTGTAATTAATGAAAATCACACTCTGTTGTGTAGTTTCACTGGTGATGTTTTGATCACCACATTTAGTACAGCAACTTCCACCAAGATGTCAAAGTTTTAAAACAAAGTGTAGTATAATGTAGCATAAATGGCCATTGAGCAGAAGGCCTATAATTAATGATTTTTTATATGGATGAAGGAAAAAACAAAAAACAAACAAACAAACATACAAACAATCAAACAAAACCTAACAAACAGCAAAAGCATACAAAAGTGTTGTATCATGTTAGTATTTTTGTTCATTTTCCCCACCTCATTCTACTAAATTTAGCTAGACAGATCTATAATACTTTGGCTTCACAAAACATACAAACAAATAAAACACCTCTCCAGGGCCCCATTTCATAAATGATGTGAGGATAGCAACTCTTGCTGGAAAGAAAACTTTCCATGGCAACAGCCAAACAGGAATTTGGATTCTTGTCATTACCATGACAACTGCCAATTTTTTGTTGTTTTTTTAAATGAAATGAGGCCAATGAGAGCACCTGATGGCACTTCTAAGGAGATATTTTCATCAAGAAACAAGAATTGAAAAATGGGAGTGGGAGTAACTAGTAGGCCTAAGCCCTAGAGTTGGTTAGATTATCAATTGGAATTAACATGACTAATTTCATGCACTTTACAACGTATTTCAATGCTTAGCTATACGAAGCTCCAGTGCAAGTTACAAGTACTGTAGATCATTCATCACTCAACTCAAGCTCCAATCTTGCCAAACACTGAGAGTCTCATATAGATCTAGAATTATCTAAAAAAAATTAGATCTACACAGTTCCAGCGAGAAGCAACACTTTTCTGCAGCAGTTGAAAATTGTGAAATAGACTATACTGTACATAGATATACAAGCGTAGTGTAGTCATACTACAAGTACAGTAGCACAATTGCCAATATCTATATCTACAATTGTAGGGCTGAGGGGGGCCTCTCTAGTCTACTACTACTAGAACCAGTTCTACTATGTGACCATGAACACGAAGTGTCCCACAGTACAACTGTGTAATGGAGCACCTCGGGGTTAGTTTCTTAAACCTACTTCATCTACCCTGTACATGTAGTCTAGTACTATAGATGGTCTAGGTCTAGTAGTACATCGTACTAGAGCAAACAATCCTGTTTGCGGCAGGGTGCCTTTTCTGGAAAGGGCACTTTCATTCATCAATAAAACAGCTAATGAACATCACTTGTGCTTAGTCCCACTTTAGAACACAAGCAGGAGTATACTTGCAAGTGCTAGATGGGAAGTGATACCTGAATGGGCCTTTTCATCAATGACTGAAATGGCCCCAGCCGGAAACATGCAAAAGCATAGGTTTCTTTCTACATGTAGATTGGTCTAGACTAATCAGTGGTCAAATTTTGCACACTTATGCCTATGCTTGAATTACGGGCGGCTAGCTCTACTCAAGTTTAGACCCATCTATAAAATCAAGTAGCGTAGATTTTAGACCCCTATGCCCTACATGTAGATCTAGTAATTTGAACAGCATTCACACATCAGTCTTCAGCTTTCGATGCAACCTTTGCATGGCACTTTGCGCATTGGCGATATAAATACGAATATGAATACCAAGTCGTGGTGATTTTAGCCTTTGAACAAAGCCCTTTCACTGCCTGCTGTGTAATGGTCATCAAAAGGGTTTGAGTAAAACCAGGAAAGAGCGATCGGGCGCTACACGATGTCGCACAGGGAGAGTGCCTGGTCAAAAGGCTACACTGCTAGTGCTACCAACTCGCGTAAATACTCAATCTTGAGTGATACAGTTCATGTACATGCCATTAAAACCATTTAACAACACGCAAGCGCAGAGGTTTCAAATCTGTCCTGAAACTACTTTTGTCACTCTCAAAGATCCCTCCTGACTGAATCATTTAAAGTCCTCGATTAGGAAAAAAATTGACTATTAAGCGGAACCAATCCCCCCCCCCCCCATCCTGTTGTCAATGATTGCACTTCATGGGTAAGTAAATTTATTCAAATTGACACATTTTAGTATTCAAGGTGAAATTTAGCCACGATACTACATTTACTAGGCATTCTCAGGTCCAAAATCCTAGAACGCCAGCCCGAACGTGAAGCGTTCGGGCTGGTCGCAGTTACAGTAGCAAGAGGTCATGAAGAGCAAAAACTTTTTGTGAAGCTTTAGACATCTACATGTAAACTGTTAGAGTGTAGCCGTAGAACTGAAGAGGTAGAGTCACTGCAGTAACTTAAATACTACTATTACTAGGGCCTAAATTTAACTTTTTACATACTGGTACTGCTGGTCTTTGCAGCTTTGTTGTTTTGCTGCCCTGTTTACCACGTTTAAATTTTACTGTGAATATGAAGAGCTAACTAGAACCCCCTAGTAACAGGCTGTATCTTTCAAACATGATATACATACAAGGCTATAGGCATCAATGAGCTTCAGTGTGTCTAACCGTTAGACATATAGATCACTAGTTAGATTACTCGGTATCTCGTATAAGTCAATAAGTGAATATTAAAGAGCTAGGCCTGAAATAGATTTCTAGGCGATAGGCCTACAGTATGGTTGGACCTACTACTTATCAACCACCTAGATTGGTTCTAAATCCTAATGTTTATTTGCTTGATAAGAATATTTAACACTAATGACTAAAATTCACGTAAAAAACTTGACCTACATGATTGAGAAAATCCAGCTCTATCAAATGCCGTTGTTCCCTTTTTGATTCGAAGTTTCAGTGTAAAAATATCGCCGACGAACTTGCGTGGCCTCGTTTCAGCTCCCCGCGGTAAATCGCATTATTAGGATCGACCGCTGTTTTTGCATTGACAATGCACACAAACCGAGTTGTATTGAACACCGTGTTGTACGAAGCTTTTTAGAAGCCTTTTAGAAACTTCCATAGACATTACATTGTGCTGTCATTACGATTCGGTGAAAATATTCATTCGAAATTTTGTCCTTGATTAAAACCATTAATGAACGGTGAATTATCGCGTTTTCCCACACCATCCTCATCTCAGATCTACATTCAAAGCCAATCCATTTTTATGTGCTTTGCGCGCAGAGAAGTGCGTACTAAGTGTTCAGTGCGCGAATTATACGCGGTCGGTTTCAATAAGGGTGGTCGATATGTAGTAGGGCTACCATACAATGTAAATGCCACATGATATTGCATACACGGGACTACACATAGCTGTCATACTACAGTAGCATCATCACGAAGTTATTTTATCAAAGTACACGAGTAATTTAGCTTGTCAAAACATCGTTCTCAAGTTTGCTGTAACTCTAACTCTTCTCTTGAGCTCGTGTTCACCTACCTGGCTATGCCTATAATGGTTCCTGAATCCTAGCTATGATGTAGCGAACCCTGGGCTGACCTCTGGGCGAACCTTGTCTACCTCGCATCGGTTTGCGCTTCAGGTCAACGAACTTTCCTCAAGCTCCACGATTGTGTTGTGCGTATACAGTGTACTGTATTTTGTACTGAGGAGTACGGAAGGGTGAATATTTCATCAGAGTCATTGTTGTTTTGTGTAATATAGGCTTATCTACATGGATTATTTAACCTATTGGCGATATAATCTCGACGCTCACCTCTAAAATTTGTGGTAAACTCGATTTCATAGCCGAGTCAAACATGAGTAAAACAAGCAATCTTACTAATAGCTGCTAAGTTCAGCAAAAACACAACCGGAATTTCAGTTATGTCAGGAATGTCAGGTATGTTTATCATGAAGATCTCAAAGCGTCTATCAATCAATCAACCATCGAAACACATGGGTGATGAGACGACATCAAACGATAAAGCAAAATTCAAAAATTGTTTGCGTTGTCAAAATGTTGGTGCTTATTAATTTTCATGATTAACTTCCCTGGGAGCCGACACCAGCACGTTTGTATAGGGATATATACAGCGCCCCAGGGGGGTTAGGAGCCGGGGTGCCGGGTGCTGCAGCACTCTTGTCATGCTTGTGAAAAATAAATGTTGGGGCAGTGGATCAAGCACGACAGAAATCATGATTTCTGATGGGGGGGGGGGGGGATCCCGTCTTCTGTATATCATGTTTTCATCATGCATGATTCAATACTGTAATCAGCTTACATGTAGATATCAGATAACTAGATATCTGTCATTTTAGCGAAATTCTTGATGAACTGGATGAAACCGCAAAAAATCCTGATGATTTGGATATCATTTTCAAGAAATGTGATCAGAAAGTGAGCAAATCACGCTAAAATCAAATCATTACCGGCGTTAATCCGTACCGAGTTGCGGGGGGGGGGGGGGAGGCAGAAGATATGGGGAGTGAATGTTTGCCTCAATCCCTCACTTTTTTTTTTTGGTGCATAAAATATGAGATGGGAGGGGAGTGGCAGCAAAAAAAAAGAAAGAAAAAAAAGACTTTTTTGTTTTGTTTTGTTTTTGCTTTAAGACATTTCTTTATGTTTGTTTTCGTTTTTCTTATGTTTGTTTTTCTTTTTGCTTGACAGACCATCTTGACACCCCTTCACTTTAAAAAACGTAGCACCACCCTGCATGATACGCACACGCCCGCGAAGTGTAGGCCTATAAATAAATAGATAAATGAAAAAAATGGAACGGAATAAGTGAAATGGTATGCATGGATATCTATTTCGGTGTATGTAATAATGAAGTAGATACATCTATAGGATTTCTCTTTTTGTGTGTGTGTGTTTAAAGTCAGTCAAAATAGTCATTTCTAGGGGCGCCGATCACTTTTAATGATGGGGGGGGGGTGGGGGCAAAACCTGGAAAATATAATGTGCGAAGGAGCTGAACGACCGGGGGGGGGGGGTATTGGAGGGAGTTAACCCTCCAATATGATGGAGATTTTGCACTTTCAGACCTGTAATTCAGAGATCTATCTTACACCCATTTTGGTGAAATATTCGACATTTGCTTCTGTCAAAGTATGTAATATCACATTTAGGGAAATGTGCTGGGGAGAGGGTGGGGGGGGGGGGGGGGGAGAGGCCCCCTCCCACATGAGGGAGATTTTGCATTTTCAGACCTGAAATTCAGAGATAATGGTGCACACTCTTGGTGAGGTAATTGATTTTTGTTTCAATCAACAACAAAAAAAAAAAAGAAAGAAGAAAGATAGAGTAAGAAATTCGGAGAAATGTGTGTGTGTGTGTGTGTGTGTGTGTGTGTGTGTGTGTGTGTGTATCGGGGGGGGGGTGGCTTTGGGGGACTACCCCCTTCAACAAAGGGAGGGTGTTTTTTTTTCAGATCTAAAATTCAGAGGTCTGGTAGGCCCTACACACTTTTGGTGATATACGTTCGTTGTTGTTGTTGTTTTTTTTTCATCAAACAGCAAGAAAAATACATAATAATATACAGGAAGGCGTGAAGGGGATGGTGTGGAATATCCCCTCCCATGCACACGAAGGACATTTTTTTTTTTTTTTTCATTTTCAGACTGGAAATGAGGGATCTGGATTCTGGTGCATCCCTTTGGTGAAACATTTGATTTTTGTTTACATACATACTAAAATAAATTTATGAAGTGAAATATAAACACCGCACCAGAGCCAAAAAATTGGACTGAGGTTTCGGTCAAAGACCTTTGTCAAAGTGAGACTGAAAGTAAACAATCTCACATGAGGCATACCGCCATAGAGGTGAGGCATTTCCTCCCGCCTCCCTTAGGCCTATACCAGTTACTATAATCCAATGTATTTGTGTTATGAACCTAATCAGGATATAAAAACAAACACCGACCAAAGCTGCGATAAACCAATTAAACTTATGGGTATAAATCACGAATTAAAATAAATGTATATTCAAAATTTGCTAAATTGTATAGGCATTTATACTTAAAAAATGCTTTATACGACAACAATGTATGCACGCATGCTCAATCACCGCTCTGTTCCCAAGACGGGGTAAAAGCTGAACACTTTACAGCTCAACAGCTAAAATGACTGAAAACGATGACAAAAACAGGCTATAAATTGCATCCCTCTTAAGATGATGTAGTGCGATAAGTGGACAAAATCGGTGTCTTTTCGTACAATAATGATCTGTAATACTGAAGTTACGCCAGAAGCTTGAACATAATGCTTGTTTTGTTTTTTTTTTAAAGGATTAACAAGCTATAGATGAATTATTTTACACCTATATCTTGAATAGGCTTCGACATTTGTTGACGCTTATTTAAGAGCAACGGCGTAAATCCGTACTGAGGAGTGGGGGGGGGGGGGTGATCGGCGATAGTCACTATAACTATAACCATAACCCCCCCGCACACACACACACACACACACACACACACACACACACTTTACAGGGATCGATTGTTTGCATCCCCCACTCTTTTGCATGAAATATAAAGTGGGAGGGAAGTGGCAGCAAAAATATGATAAATTTTTTGTTCTTGTTTTTGCTTGCCCTTTATTTTTGTTTGTTTGTATGTTCGGGTTTTTTTTTTGTTGCTTGTCAGCCGACTTTCGGTGAGAACTTTTTGCATTTCGATGTTGTACATGGTGCATTTTGATGCATGTGTTTTGTCGACTTGAAACAATCCCACTTGTTTAAGGTAGCAATATATTATGATGTCGATTATCATTCAACAATTTCGCTATAAAATGGTATCATTTGAATAAACTTCTTGTATTAGTTCTCACACTGAATATCATGAACGCGACCGAACCCGAGCGAGCGGAGCGAGCGAGGGGGGGGGGGGGAGGGTAAGGGACGGGGGTGTTCCCCTCCCACGGTGAGAATTGTTTGCATTTTGATGTCGTAAATGGTGCAATTTGATGCATGGTTTTACGTGTTTTATCTACTTGACAGAGTCCCACTTGTTAAAGGTAGCAATATATTTTGATGTAGATTATTAAACAATTTGCCTATAAATTGTATCATTAAAATAAACTTCTTGTATTAATTATTACACTGAATATCATGAACGCTACCGAGCATGAGCGAGCGGAGCGAGCGACGGGGGGGGGGGGGGGGGGAGTGGCAGCAAAATGTCAAAACTTTTTGTTCTTGTTTTTGTTTGTTTGATTTTTTTTTTCCTCGTCAGCCGACTTTCAGGTGACTTTCAGGCATCTTATTTAGACAGTTTTCTGTCAAAAAAAGTAAGAACATTTCCACATCTCGGGAGTTACGAGGAGGAGCAAAATGATAATGTTTGTCCCCAATACTTTTATGGGGGAAACCATCCCCCCATCGACGCCTCTGCATATGAGGGAGCTTTTGTAGGTGAAAGATCTGCTGCACACTCTTTGATAAAATATTAGGAAATTCGTCATTCTCAAAAGTGTACAAAGTCTATCGAAAGGGACCCAGTAGTGGAGCTTTTGCATGTTTATGATTCCAATTCAACGATCTGGTGCATAGTTCTGGTGGTGTTTCGACAATTTTCCATAAAGAAAGTTCGAGATTTGTCCTCATCTCGGGAATTGCTACGGGGAAAAATGATTTGTCTGCCCCTAACATTTCTGTAGGGGTGGGGCAATTGCCCCTTTGCCCCCCCCCCCCACCTAGATAGAATCGACGCTCCTGATCATCCCTGTGTATGCCCATAGATGTATCCTGACTGAGTCATCAGAGGCATCATCGTTTCAGGAATGATTCAGGAAACGAAGGGGAGTTCAATTATGGCGGTACAGTTTTTTTGTGTTTGTTTGTTTGTTTGTGTTCGTACATAATTTGCAGATGGTCCTGAGTTGCTAGCGTCATAGCCAATATTGATACAATCACATTTCTGCTTCCTCCATTTTTTTTTTCAAATTTCAAGGGGGGGGGGGTGATTGTACAGGTCAAGGGCGCCGGAAGCGGGGGGGGGGGGGCAGGGGTGGCACTTGCCCCCCCCCCAATTTTTTTTTTTTTTGGGGGGGGGGGGGGGCAAAACGAGTCCCCCCCCCCCAAAGTGTCCCCTGTAACAAATAATTAATCAATTATTCAAAGACCAAAATGAACAATAAAGGCACTTTTCTTGTCTAAAAGTTGTCAATTTCATAACTGAAAATGCAAAATTTTCGTAAATCATAATTCATTATTAACATACATTATAATATCTATACACTAATATTTAATTATGAGTAAATTGAGTGTATAGATGGTAGCCTCGCGTCCTCGAGTGCCCCCTGAAACATACTTTTAGTAAACCTTTCATTTCTCCTTTTTTCTATGCTTTTGAGCAATATAAGAAAAATTTCTTTTGCTCGAACAATGCGATTACGTTTTAATGAATACATTTCAGACGAATTGCAGAATGAAAGTGGCTCGCTCGCTTTGCCCGTACATAATAGTAAAATGAACAGTTTTCATAGGTTATGACGATAGTATAGTCCTTCGCAGTGATGTTTGTTTTACTACTTTTAATTCCCTAGAAATTTGAATTAAAATGTTCTGTAAACGAGACTTCACACTCTGTTTTTACAAAAAGACCCTACCGTGATACCCTCTCCCAAACCCTCCCACGCTCGGTCACTTTGCTCCCTCGCCGATGATCTCACACCGTCACACAATGTACCCCCGTATTTCATAATCGTATCGTCCTTCACACTATTTTTCTTCCGCCGTGTTTAATTCCCTAGAAATTTGCTTTTAAAATGAGAATGCTCTATAAACGCGACTTTTGTACTCTGTTTTACAAAAAGTCCCCACCGTGGGAGGGGGGTATCTCCCTCCCAAACCCTCCCCCTGCTCGGTCGCTTCGCTCCCTCGCCGACAATCTCACATCGTCACATAAAAATGTACCCCCGTGTGTTATAATCATAGTCCTTCGCACTAAATTGTTTTTCACTATGTGTAATTTCCTAGAAATTTGCTTTTAAATGCTCTATAAACGCGACTTTTGTGCTCTCCCTACCGTGAGAGGGGGTATCCCCCCTCTCACACCCTCCCCCTGCTCGGTCGCTTCGCTCCCTCGCCGAGGATCTTACACCGTGACATAAAAACGTACCCCCGTATGTTATAATCATATAATCCATCGCACTAAATTGTTTTTCACTATGTGTAATTACCTAGAAATTTGCTTTTAAATGCCCAAACGCGACTTTTGAACTCTGTTTTTGCAAAAAGTCCCTACCGTGGTATCCCCACTCGGTCGCTTCGCTCCCTCGCCGAGGATTTCACACCGTCACATAATGTGCCCCCGTCGAGATTTTGCCCCCCCCCCCCAAACCAAAAGTGTTCCGGCGCGCTTGGTACAGGCCACCCCCCTCCTCCATTTCAGGCGGGGGGGGGGGGGGGGGATTCATACCCTCCATCCCCCGGGATTTACGCCCATGTTTGAGAGTCACAACTCATGCACGTAAAAGATCCCGCTTCATTCATTCATCGCAAAGAGCAGGGTGTTTAACCCGGTGAAGTGGTCCCGCCTCACATCCAACTGGACCCCAAGAAGACCAGCTTAGCATAGCTGAATATGGGCTATCCAGCCATCTTCTCAGATGGAAAAGCAAACAAACAAACAAACAAACAAACAAACGCTATATAAAACGTTCCGTTGGCCTGAAAAGTCATCGAATCGTGGATCAGCTGCGTAACACGCCCATATTATAATGCCTTTATCATCGTAAGAGAAACACCGGCGTTTTGGCATGCAGGAGAAAACAAAGAGAGCTGACCAGGTAAGTTAAGAACGCCTTTAGACAGTTATCAAGATTATTATACATCAATGTTAAAATTCAATTATGTCTGCTATGGGAATCGTAGTGGTACAATTGGCAGAATAGCGAAAGTTTCATTAACATTTGATACACTATGTAATAATAATAATAATAATAATAATAATAATAATAATAATAATAATAATAATAATAATAATAATAATAATAATAATTGACAGTGCTTAAATGGCGTATAACACAGAGTGATAATGTCCCTATGCGCTCAAAAAAAAAATGAAAAGATTATACAAAAACATACAATTCCAATTACTGTGATGGTACCGAGCTTTATATTTGCTTACACTGTAAACAAATGTGTTTTCAAAGCAGACTTGAATCTATTTATATCAGTGATTTGTCTTAATTTCTGAGGTAAATTATTCCATAAGGTAGGGGCATTAAAAGCAAATGTTCGTTCTCCGTAAAATTTGGTTCTTTTGTTTGGAATGACAAATAAATCTTTACTTTTTGAACGAAGGTTCCTCTCTGGTGTGTAAATTTGAAGTAGCTCTCGTAGATAATGTGGAGCAAACATATAGAAACATTCAAATGCTACTAACAGTATCATAAACTGAATCCGATTTTTCACTGGAAGCCAGTGTAAGCTTCTTAAAACTGGTGAAATTTGTTCATGTTTCCTGATTTTGGATACTACTCGTGCAGCAGAGTTTTGCATTGATTGTAATCTCTGTATCTGTTTGACCAGCAATCCATAAAGCAATCCATTACAAAAATCAAGGTGGCACATGACAAAAGCATGAACTAATTGTTCTGCGGTGTGTTTATCAATGAACTCTCGAATTTTCCCAATTTTGTAAAGTGCGAATGAAGCAGAGCGACATATAGCGAAATTATGGAATTTGAAAATGTTCCGTGTATTTCTGAGAGAAAAAAAAATATTCAGGCGCAATGATATGAAAACATTATTCAGTTAAGCAATATCGTCAAAGCTTTACAAATCTTTGCTTAGTTTATCAAACAGAATCATGATCTGTCGATCGGGATTGTAAAAAAAAGAAAAAAAGAATTAAACCCCTTTCAAATTGCTTGGCCAAAATCATGAAGTTGGGAATGATTGAAAAATTACTACTTTCCTTAATTCAATCATAAGAATTAGGGATAATATTATTCATAGATTAAAGAAAAACAGGGGAGACGATCACTTTAGTCAATTTGCTCATTGGGTTGCGACTAATTTACCTTTTCATGAAAGCCTGTCCAAAAAAAAAAAAAAAAAAAAATACGGTGGTCTATCATGTTCTATTCTGATATCTCAGCAAAAACATTTTGGCTTGTTTAAATGCTATAGTACTCTGCTTCTAAAGGTCAATCCAAATCACGCGGCGGCGTTGCACTCTCAAAGGAGGAGAAGAAATCACACACAAACACACACACACGCACACATGCACACACGCACAGCAAACTTGTTTTTATCTTTACATCATCTTCTTGATGGCTCTTCGCATGACATAATGTGAACCATTCACATCTGATAACGTAGTAGAAGAAACTATTAGAGACAGACTGAGAGTCTACAACTTGACAAAGACGACTTACTCCGAAGTGCCACCATGTGGAATGATTTGCCGACCTCTGGATAGATATAATGTCTTCTGTCCAATTACATTTCTTGCTTTTAGAATTGATTCATCCGTAAGATTGCCAGTAGACAGCAGGATTTCTACAAATATGAAATCAGCTTTATGATAGATATTTTGCTGGCGGCAAACAACGTAGATTTTTTCCCTCTCTGTCTTCTACCAGTTCAAAGAGCACCGCAAGATTCGTTCTCATGAAAATAGTATCCTTAAAGAGTAATTGAAAGGTTGTTGGAAAAGGATATCACAATGGAGGAACCTACCTGACAGCCAATTCCGTTTTTCTTTCTTTTAAATCAACAAGAACAACAACAGAATTCCCCCGATACTTAGGGAGAGACAGATAGCCGGGTGAGTGAATGAAAGATGAGTAATAAGAAAGGGAGATAAAAAGAACAGTAAGAGAGCGGAAAAAGAGTAAGAGTCAAAGTCTAATTTGTATTTCATCTTTTACCGAAAAAAGCTAGTGCTCTTAAAGAGCAAATACAAAAATGCGTCTGCGAATAGGGCCTACACTTGTACATGAATACATGCAGATACATATTGTAATCAATTTTGATATTTTTATCAAAACTTTCCTCGCAGTCATTTTTAGACTGATTTCAGGCACGTTGGTTCCCTTAATTACCAAGGTATACAATACTACTGATCATGTGAACGTCCTTTTTTTCAAATAGGAAAAGAAAAAAAAAGTTTTAAACCAGCCAAAGGCAAGAGATAGAAACTACATCTCATGCATTATTAGTCTTCTTTGCAAAGCTAGACAATAGATCCGGCTATATCCTGCTTTCTTTACAAAGGTAGAGTCATGCCACATGATGTTTTCCTTCTGAAATCGTTGACGTGAACGCTCATTTTTTTCTTTTTTTCTTATTGAGACATCCCTCTTAAGCTGCGTGACATTCAGAATTGATTTTGTGGTCCCTTGGTTTAACAAATAAAAACAGAGCCGCGTATGGTGCTCCGTCTATCAAATGAAGATTTGACATTACCTGGGAAATCTATTTAACTCCTTCATTCAAGACCGTAGAAAAGCACTTGAACAACATAAAACATCCAAATACAGCACTGTCTGTTCAGGTAGCCCATGCAGTTAGAGACATCAGCACACTTGATTAAACCATCATAATGCTGCATTATAGACCTTTATTTGAATGCACGTGGGGATATGTGCATAACTTAAATACCGAAAAAGTAACAATGGAAATACCAAAAGAAGAAATGAACTTGATGTATAAGACAACACAGTGAAAAAAAAAACAAACAAATTTGATTACTCTTGTGTATAGTAACTTTCAGTTGTTTTTCCAAGTAAGTTTTTCTTGTCAGAGTAATCATTCCGTAAATTTGATTACTCTTGTTATACTTTATTGAGAAAGTAACTTTCTGTTGTTGTTTTTTTCCAGTAAGTTTTCCTTGTCAGAATAATCACGCAGCTTTTCTCCGAGGCAACATGAAACCGCATTAACATTTTCATAGCGACAACAACTCCGGTTGCATAATCTAATATGGTAACTTTACAGTTAATGGTCATTCTGCATCCAATGATAACTGCACTAGCACCAGTGACTAGCAACACCTTTCCGTAGCCAATCAATCACAAGAAATTATATATATATATATATATATATATATATATATATATATATATATATATTTTTTTAATGCAGAGTAACCATTTGATTTTGATTTGATTGATTTTGATTTATTCACAAAATGCATATATACATACATTATTCGCAAATATGCACATATACTTTGTACACGAAATATGTTATTATACATTTTGTGTGGATCGTCATTTAACTATGAAAAGCTTGACTGGGACGTCCAGTATGGATAAGGTACACATATTATGTACATAAACATCATTCAAAAATGTATTATGCACTTTCAATTTATTCATACATAGGGAAATGAGAGAAGGAGAGAGAGAGAAAGAAAGAAAAAAAAAAACGATAGAGAGGAAGAAATAAGAAGAGGGGGTACTCTACGTCATGGTGGTTAAAGGTATACAAGATTGACAATTCTGGTAACATAGAAAGACTCGCTGCTATAATGAACGTGATGTACGTATGACAAAATAAACCTGTGAACCTGGGGCGAGAGAGCAGAGTTACCATAGTTTTATGCAACAGGGTCTACGAGTGGAACACTTTTTTTTTTCCAACAAGCAATCATTTGGACAAGTAGTTCATCACATTGTTACGCTTATATGCATATATACATTTTGTTGTTGTTGTTGGGTAGCTTCCCCGTTCACCTGTGATCAGTAGATCCCTATTGCCAGCAATCTTGCGTTGTCACCGAAGGTGTTCTTGACACATAGATAGTTAAAGTCTTGAGGCCTCACTCCAGCACGTCTCCTTAGCATCTGCGCAAAACATTCACTTTCTAGATCTTACCTTCCATATCACAATGCAATCTTCATACTTATTAAGTCTTATGCGCATGCGTGCTTGCGATACCAAACGCCAATGATAGTTACCGAACTGATTTCATTGTTATAATGTATTATATCGATTAAAGTGATTCCTCAGCAGTGTACACGACTCCAACAAATGGTCGTCCAAGAAAGAAAGTTGGAGATGATTGCAAGTTTTCCCCCAGTTTGATAAAAAGGCGCATGGACAGATGAGGGAACTTCTGGGATTAAACAGGGTTCTCATTCACTGACAAAGTTCAGCTTTTGCTCCATATCCCACTCGATTCCAGCAACAAGGTCGCCTACCACCACTGTCATAATAATTATCTTATAGACGCTGCAATAATTCGGAAAGTCATTGTTGCTGCTGCTTTCTAGTTTTGTGGCAGCATGGATAGGAATGATACCGCACCCTCGGGGAACATCTATTTCGAATCGACTCTTCTCGCAATCTGCGCGACAGCGATGCTGTGCAATCTTCTCACTCTCTTCGCCATCCTTGGAATCCCCGCCTTGCGACGAGAGCAGAACATCTTTACCTTCAATCTGGCGCTCTCGGATCTGGTCCAAGCCGTGTCACTGATAGGTCAAGTTGCAAACGTGCAGAGCGGAACGGTGAGTTCCAGAAGCTGTCTGGCAGGCGGGAAGGATTATATTGCAACAAGTGTCCATAAGTTATATTGAAACGTGTACCCTTAACCTCCGTTAAGACGCATTTACAGCTAAAGAGGCATTTTATATGATGAGAGAATTTGCTTTACCGAGGTTATTGATACAGATTTACGTCCCAAGGGGACAAATATTATCAAGCTATAGATATTTATAGATATATATATATATTTTACTGTAATGCATTTTGATAACACAATAGTACTCTTTGTTTCTATTAATCCTGCTATTTTAAACCAAGATGGACAAATAATAAGATCACTATACTTGATTCACTTAAACTACTATCAGCACCTCTAGCTTTCTTTTGCGCTACAGTTCTCGACTGCATGGGGGGGGGGGGGGGGACCCAAAACGAACATGCTGCATACTGGGCAAATTGATTAGGGTAGAGAGGCTGAGAGTACTCATTTTAACACATTGAGATCCAAGTTTTCACAGGCACCACAGACGCTACATGATGTATGATGGCAAAGTCTTTTGGTTCAGATGAGCTGAAACAAAAAGAAAAAAAAAAGGGGGGGGGAACTATAGCAGAGTTACTGCCCTAACAGGGAGGCTTATGTTAAGCGAGGCCCTAGTTTCAAATCAATCAGATTCACATACACATGAATATACACACAGTCACTCACGCACATGTAACACAGTGCTTGGCAAAGTAACCCAAGGAGGAATAATATCATGTAAAGATGAGAGGCATGGCAAGTAAGACTCTTCTTGAAAATATTAAGTGATAGGAGAGCCTTTACTCCTTTGTGGCTTTACTTCCATTTATCATCAAGGACCCCAAAAGAAAAAAAATAGTAGAATAGAAGTAGGTATGGTATAAAAATAAAAAAAAAAAGTTCTAGTCGAATGTGTGTGAATGGACCGATTTAAAGTAAAAAGGTTTTTGTAAAAATGTGGGAAGAAAGTTATTCAAACCCGAAAAAAAAAATCAATTTTGAAAGCATGTCCAAAATATTCAAAAGTTTTAAAAGTAAACAGTGGTACTGTAGAAGTACACCATTATTGACTATAACACGTGATGCAATATCTAATTTCTCGTTACGTATTATGGTCCAAGAAATCACACAAAAATTGCTGTAGAGTGAAGAGTATATCATACCACATGATCTTTACATTTCTAGACAATGATCGTAACTGAGACCGGGCCTACAATATTATTTAAACCAATAGAAAGATATTAGAATAAAATTACACATGCATACGAAAAATATACATATACCTGGATATGAAACCACAAAATGAACAAAGCAATGATGAATGAAAATGGTTATCAAAATGCTGGACATTAGAAGGCGTGCAGTATATAGGAAAGTTAATACGAGTTTTGCATTAGCTATGAAATTATCCTTTGTATCATCACTACTTTGGATCGTTAGCCTGTGAACTAACCTCTCCTGCTCTCGCAACTATTATCAACGGGATGTCCAGATATTTAGTGCAAAACTAGTGATGCTGAGCAATAAAAGTCGTATTGGCAATTCAAATTCTCCAAAACTTAACATCGACGATGACTTTATACGAATACATTTACTCATACTAATAGCAATGCTTGATAATGTTATACAGCAAGAGATAAACTTATATACATGTACATCAAATCACATTAAATACTCGAGTGGCTGTACTAATGTGGTTATATATTGTACCTCCGAATACAATATTTCTTCAGGCTAGTAGAAAATTCAATAAAATTCTGGCTAAAATTCATCAATTCATTCAACATACTAATGTAATGCGTTTCACATTCCCTAACAGGTCACGCCTATCATAGGAGATTTACAGGCCCCTGCAATCATCATGTCCATTTTCAGCACTCTCGCTATCGCCTTCCAGCGGTTCGTTGTCATCCGTCTCGATCCATTCGGTAATCGTAAAATTATCACTGCTACAAGGTCCATAGCGGCGTGTGTGATTGTCTGGTTCATTGTCCTCTTCGGCTACATCGCGATACCGGAACTGATAGAAACCAATGCCGACTTGGTGTCTTTCGAAATAGTTCCGGTAGCTTCGGTTACGTTCGTATTTTTGCTTTTTACAACATTATGCTACGTGGTGATTTACCAACAGGTGGAGAAAGTGTCTCTGCAAGTTGAACTGCCCTCCGACGTGAAGGCAAGGCGTGCTGATCAGAACCGTAAAATCCTCCTCACGTTTGGTCTCGTGGTCGGGACGACATTCGTCGCATGGGCAATGTTCCCTTGCGTTCTTCTGATGGTGTTCGTTGCGCCACATCTTGCTTCGAAGTATTTTCGACCGCTGGTTGATGCCAGTCTCATCTTGCTCGCCCTGAACCTGGTTGTGAACCCGACAATCTACTGGTTTCGCCTCGTCGAGTTTCGACAGCAGTTACTGAGGTGTTTCAGAAAAAGAGGAGAACGAGGTGGATCAGTGTTGCATAAGACATCAAGGGATCATACCCGAAAGAACCAGGCTGCCTCTGTTACCGAGACAACAGCTGTAGGTAGAAGTTTGGATATCGCCAACAACATATGACTTCATCTTACACTGAGCACAAATCATCATGTAATTGTGCTTAGACAAGGTAGCAAGATTTACAGCGAAGTCAACGCATCATTGCGCCTGATTGCGATTTATATCGCCTTCAATTAATTATAGTAACAGAAAATTTGTTGCAGTTCTGCATTAAAAGAATACCAAGATCTTAGAAACTTGGGCATACTTATGCATGCCAAAATATATAATTGTGAACATTATGAACGCACTATAGGTACAGCTGAGCGTAAAGGACACACGTCATGTAAACTTATTCGGCCAAGATTTTTTTTCCGAAAAGTGTGTGGCTATAAATCGTAGTCGACATTTAAAATCTACGAATGTTTCTATCACCAAATTTTGTCTAGCAGCATGATATAAATCAGCGGGTAAGATTATTCATTTATTTATTTATTCATTTTTTTTTTTCAAACGAAGAGTCCCTTTATTGGCGTATACCCGCTTACGCTTGAACGGAATGACGTGTTTCAGAAGAATGAACCTTCGGAATAACGAATATTACCAAAGAAATACACTCGTATGTTATAGAGCAGTTCTTAAACACCAGCGCTGCAACTACAGTCATTGTCTCTGACCAATTCTATAAATTAATATCTCATCGTATCCACTACTCGATCTCCATAGCAGAGAACTGCCCTGTATCCAGGCGCGATTTGGTTAAAGTGGTAGTCTGCGGTATTTTCACTGTCACGTTTCCTGTCATCAGTAGATAGAGAGAAGTTTCTCCGCGGAAAGGAAGTTCAGCTATCACTTTCGTTTGTTCCTTACAGAGATACAATCATCCTGAACACATTAATTTCATTTGACGAGTTGCACGTTCACCAATTTTTCTCAACTGCAGAACTGGAAGAACGGGATTGCCTTTTTGAAAAAACAACAACAACAACAACAAACAAACAACAATATCCTTTTCTCCTTTCTTGTCACCTATCTTAAGAATGGATGCTTGTTTAAGTCTGTGGAAAGAAAACACACAAGACTTTGCACTGCACCCTTGTCAAAACTGGCCAGTAAACTTAATGTAATAAACTGTTTTAATTATCGTTGTTGTCATGGAAAAAAAGGAATGATTAAAAACAAAATTCTTGTTTTATCTTATATAGCTTTTTTAGTTCTGACATTTTAAATAAGGTAATAAAAGTAATTCAATTTCTGGATTGATTGATGAACTATAATAGAGCGAAAAAATGATGTAGGAAAGCTGAATAGAAAATAAAACTGACATCGCTTTAATATATGACACAGTCGTTGACGTATGTGCATTTAACAAACCTTCTGTTTTAACAAGACTCTATATGAGCTGTTCTTATTTTACTGAGCAGTTAAAATAATGTGAGACACTTTTGTGTAGTGGATAGTTTTGCATTTATCACAATCTGTGCAACATAAATAGTAAAATTCTTCAGTTGTATTAATTGAATAGAGTAAAATCAGGTGTCATACATAATGTATTAATGTATGCAGCAAACTAGAAAAGTTAATCATAATCATTAACGTATTTGATAGTGATTGTAATTTCCACAATTTATATACATATATATATACAGACACACACACACACACACAGACCAACATTATGTATGTAAATAAAATTATATGCCGGGAAACGTGCGGGGAGAGTATGGGGAGGGGAAACCCCTTTTGTTTCTATCAATAAAACTAGGAAAATATACATTGTGGGAAATGTGGGGAAGAGGATGAAATAATATGGAAAGGGAAGAGACCCTTCCCACTTGACGGAGATTTTGCATTTCACACCTGAAATTCAGAGATATGGTGCACAGTTTTGATGATTTATTTTTCTATCAAAATTATAACAAATATAAACTTGTGTCCAGTGAAACGTGAGGAGTTTTTTGCATTTTTAGACCTAAAATTCTGAGATCTGGAATACCTTTTGGTGAAACGTTCGATGTCTTTTTGTATAAAAAAGTGAGGAACATGGATATTCAGGAAGACGTGCAATTCTGAACAGTCGCGTACAAGGGAATGCATTGTTCAAGATTGCGTCATTATGCACACTGTATTGTTTTCTTTTACATTATGTGGACGGGACATTTGGAGAAAGCATGCAGTTTATTAATTATCGTGGCGTAAGATTTATATTTGATCATCAGTGATTCCAAATACAGGTTGGTATACCGTATCCTATGTAATTCATAGCAAATCTTCGCCCCTCTGTATTCATAACCTCTTAACATAACAATATGGCAATTTCGAAGCCGGAGTAATTTGTTCCAGTTTCATCTTGCTGCTGCCGGTAACCATGCAGTGATAGTCATATGGTGGTAATGTCGCTGCTCGGAAGGCAGGTTTGAATCCTACTTGTTCTTTTTTTCCGACATGTTTGTTAAAATGTAGCTGAGCAGCCCGGATGAGCAGTTGCGATTCAAATAAATACACTTGTCGCTTGTACAAAGGGTTACAATAATTATTCCAAAAAACAAAAACAAAACAACAACAACAACACACACACATAACGATTCGTATATGATATGTCCTCTTTAATCATAATTATCACCACCAACATTTTCATGACCACTACGCTGTATGCCTACTGGTATTATCTCCTTAAATGATGAGGCATAAACAGGCACGAAGAGGAAGAGTTGTATATATATATTGGAGGAAGAGGTGAGAACCTCGCTGTTTCTGCAATTGTGGATGATGTTCTCATTACATTTATACATTGCGAGTTTATTGCTGCAAGAGCTTTACGTTCTTATCTGACGAACCGTTGAACTTTTAGAAAACGCAAAATATTATACCATACGACATGAATGTGGATGTCGTTACTGCTTGCTCCTTTTGACATGAATTGTAATATGAGAATTAACGTGGCATAGAAGCATTTATTATCTGATTATTATCATTATTTTCTTGAAGTTATCTGGCATACATTTGTTTCAGAGTGCCATCCAACTCCATGTTAAAGTTAGTTTGGACAAATACAGTAAAGCGAACGGAATGGTATGGTGTTTGGTCAAAATTGGACTTGAGGATGAAAACACTTTCAAGAAACTGTGATGAAAGAATCAGCATTATTTTCAAGTTAGATTGATGACCTACTCTCATGAGGCTTCTATAAATATATGCTGACATGCAAGTTTTTACTACCCCCTTTTATAACAAGATATCAACAGTACATTCACAATTACTCTCAGTTGCAGTTTATTTCATTTATCAACTTGTGCCATATAAAAAAAAAACACACAAAGATCAGGTACATGAGAGAGTATATTAACATATTTTGAAGTGTAAGTGGAGGAGACCGTTATCATTGAACAGGGTGCTTTACTGGGATAACGGCCTCAGAGTAAGATAAAAGGCCATTTATGGAGTTCAAAATTTGAAATTGGAAGTAAAGGAACAACAAGAGCAAACATCATGAGCCTTATTAAAGTATAATTATACAATTATGTACAATTTATGATCATCGATCACGTTCAGCAAAATACTATAGTGAGACGAATACGAGGGATAGAGAAAGGGATACGTGAAAAAGAGAAAAGAGACACAAGGGAAATTAACAGTGATTAAGAATTTCTAGCTATATCTTAATCATGATATACATGAAGTGACGTTGCCATGTAATAGTTTCTATATTTTTGAGCTTATGAAGGTGAAAAATAACACGCAAGTCCGATTGGGATGTCATTGTGATATGATATAATTATTGACATGATTAATATAGATTAAGATTACATTGTGTACGGTATAAGAGTACAAGCAACTATTGTCTTGGTTTTTAGACTACCTGCTTTACCGCCGACAAATGTTTTTAGTCTCACAGCTCTAAAAAATAGACATTAAATGTGGTGACCAAAAGGCTCAATTAGATCCATAATTGTTTATTTTGTATTAACGATATAATGCATTCCTATACATTATTAAACTTTTTTGGTGTGTTGTTGCTTTGCTTGCATTAAAGTTTAGAAATTCGTACAACTCGACTACATTGTGAGTTAGTTAAAGTCTTTCTAGATTTACATGCAATAATCTATGAAATCGATATCAACAAAACAAATTTATTCATTTTAGAATAGTTAACAAACATCCGGGAATTTGTGATGTATCCATTGATAGACATTCCCTTAGCAAAAAATTCTGCACAAAATTTCTTGGACTTACTGTGTTATCTGTGTCAGTCTGCTTTTCATGTAGGTTTGATCTGATCTGATTTGATTTGATATTTACATTCCTTATTTTTACATGAATGTTACACAAAGTTAATTGAACGAAATTATTGAATAACATAATAGAATCTACCAGTTGAACACCGACTGAAATTTACCCAGTTGTTTCAGGTTCCATTTTATGCACACAGAGTATTCAAATTTCATGTATAGTATTCATATACTCGCAGTTCGAGAGCCAAATTGAGCAAATCTAAGTAATATTTTGATGACAGAACTGCAGGAGACCAATGTCACAAGGTCAATGCATGTCGATCGGCTTACCTGTTATCTAAAACTGATAATATTTTGGGTAGATTTTATAACAGCTTGTGCTGGCAGTCCTTTCCTATAATTTCATATAATTTAGAGCTAAGAATGCTCCCTATTTTCTCCATGACATCAACACCTGGACAAAATTGTGAAAAGCCAAGAACCTGCCTACACCACTCCATGCAATCATAATATATATATATACATACATATATATATATATATATATATATATATATATATATATATATATGATCTACCAGGCATGATGATTCATGCTGATGTTGTTGTCTCAGTCCTTGGCCAGACGTTTCCTTAAGTGGAGCTGTGTCTAAAGATTATCAAGGAAGCCTACTGTTTGAAGGAAAAATCCACATGAGAGACTATAACATCAGCGTCAAACAGGGTCTTTCAAATACAGATTGTCTACATTCACAATTCATTCACTAGACCATCAGCAATAAAGGAGTCATGAGTGACTTGGTTCTACTTGTAGTACTTTATTTGCCACATCATAAGTAGTAACAGTATGAATCTACAAGCATTACACACTAAATGTCTCTGACAGAGTAACCCCGGGGTGCTCCGTTGTATACAGTTATACTGTATAGGAACTACTGGTTGTAGTTAGTTACTGGTTGCAGTTAATGACAGACTTGAGGTATTTGAGACAAATCGCAAGCTGCGTAAACATTGACAAAGATTGGTTTAGCATCATACTCTTACATTACTGGAAAATTGGTCAGATGGAATTAATTGTATGGACTAACATAATGAAGCACTACATAATGACATCATGTTCTGCAGTTGTGTTAGAATTGCTCCTCTTTTCTTCACAAACTGATAATGCATCAACATTGAGTTAATTTACACATTTGTACCAGTATTTGTTCTTGCTCAATCAAGACAAACATGCTTCTGCTTGTGGGTATAATTTTGAAATCTTTATGGTTCTATTGCAGTCAACAGTCTTCAATTACAGTGACATGCACCATAATCATATTGGAGGTACAATACCATGTTATGAACAAACAAGAGCCTGCATGATAAACATCCCAACTGCAGTAGTTTAATTGAGGTATTTGTTTTCGCTATATCAAGACAAATATGCTTCTGCTTGTGGGTATAATCATAAAATCTTTATGGTTCTATTGCAGTCAACAGTCCTGAATTACAGTGACATGCACCATAATCATATTGGAGGTAGGCTACAATACCATGTTATGAACAAACAAGGGCCTGCATGATAAACATTCCAACTGCAGTAGTTTAATTCTGTGGATAAGTATGTCCTATACGCTCTTTTCCCACTTTCAGCCTTTGCAAAGAAATCTGCAAACAAAGAAAGGGATATACCTGGGTAAAGCGTATATTTTTCTATTAGCAATCAGCAATATTTCTTAAATCACCCACCTATCCACCATTCCTAGAACATAATAGTGCACGACATTTTGTTGGTATGAGCCTCACACAGGGAAATTGATAAATATGTGAGCACATTCTGGAATATAGTGCACACTACTTTTTATATGGACAGGGTAATAACCAAGTGAAGAATGTCTTTGCATGAACACAAGCAAAGCTTTACTGAAAAATTCTAGACTACATCAAGCCACATCTACATTAAGGTACATATGACAATTATCATAGATCTCTCCTGTATATAATTTACTTACATAATATTTCTATGGTAATCCCTATTCCCTTCCTTCTCTCCAAGTGTATGGTCAACAGTTCTGTGAATTTTCAGCATTCCATTTTAGTTTAAATGATAGGAGTGAATGCTCTTTCCTGTACTGTACTTCACCACTAAGCAGTATTACTTCCAACCAAAAAGCATCCACTGACGAACAATAATCATAATCTTACTTAGATATTAAGACACTATTTTGACGTGGCACTTTTAATAGAACAGAACCTTGTGACTTTGGATCACAAACCTATAACAAAGTGCACATATAGTTTTATGGTAAACATGAAGTTGAGCATTTTTGTCAATAACATTAATTTCTGCTTTTTGGTATTTTGTGAAGGAATAGTCATTTTTTTTCCTATACATAAAGTTTGTATGCAAAGAGTTACTTGTGTATTACAAACTTTGCTTTTTAGCTTCCCCTTCATTTTCAACATCATTTACTAAATATCATACATATTGGCTTCACAATTTACAGTGTGTTTGTACTACAAGTGTATATTTTGATACATTTAGAATGCGTAGGCCCTATATTTTTGGTTTGGATATGTTTTGTACATAATAGTCTTTGTTGAAAATGAAAATGAAATGAAATTGCTAACAGCTTGTGCACTTTTAGCTCATGTAAGCCTTTGGCTCAGGTGAGCTATCACCATCTTTCATCGTCTTGGATTCTCTAGAACCAGAAGTGACAGAGCTTACTTAGTGATATGGGTACCCATATGTACATTGTATGTCAGTAAGTGTAATTTCAAGCTTCTTAATAGTGGATCCAAGGATGGCCTCTTCAGGGCCCTGGGGGATAGGGGCGATTGACCCAATTTTTCACATTATCAGTTTCTTCTGGAACACTCAGTGACAATTGTTCACCAAGCTTGCCAGATAACATTCCTACAATGACCAAATCTTAATTTGTTCAGAAGGGAACCATGTCCTTCCTTTTTTTTTTTAGGGGGGGGGGGGAGGGAGTAAAGAACCAAAATGAAAGTGAAAGAAGCTTTAGAAATAATGGTTCTCTTGAGCCAAAAGGGATGGATCTTAATTAGTGCTATGAGTATATACATTGGTGACTGTAGTTGAGAACCAAACAGGTTTCCATGAGCAATGGATATCAGAGTCATGCAAGTAGGTCAGTTGAGAACACTAACAACGCTTAATAGTACGTAGGCCCCATTGGTAATGGTTGCTAGCTATGGATTAATAGACATCATTCTACTAAGGCCACGTACTGGGGTGGAAGGAATGGATTATGACCAAAGGAAAAATTTCCTCTAGATTATCAAAGCTGTACTAAAGCTAAACATGATCTCCTCTAGGTTCCTGCTGGACACTTCATGTTCAATGCTGGCAAAGTAAAACTTATCAGCCCCTGTCTACTAATACAAACACACTCTTAAGTAAATTGTGATGAATGTATGCCATTAGCACATCTCCATACAGTACATAAAAAGTTACAGTCTATTCGTAGAGAAATAAATGTTCTTTGCTTAAACCTACACACACATAAACATAACACACATGACACATAAACACACATATCGAGTAAAATCACAAAGTACTTATTCCTCTGTACAAGTTGAAAATTACTACTTGATCATTCCTGCATATCATTCCTTATGATTTCATATCTTTTTTTTAATGTTAATTCTACACCATCGATTCAGCCTTTGAAAGAATATTTTTGCATAGAAAGAGATACAACATCAAGTATATAAAGAATGCATTTATACATGATTAGTATCATGACTTGTCATGTTTGACTGGATTTCCTCGCTCCCCTTTTTCAAGAAGTACCCACGTTCATGTACACCATGTATGCCTTCTCCTGCTGTAGATATCTGCTCATGGCATCATAGCACAGTTTGTACTGATCCTGCAGATTACATGATATTGAAAGAAACATGTCAGACTAAATGATTTCATACAATGGCAAGCATGAAATTGCTGCACTTAGGCTACATAGAAGTTATTATTTTTTTGTAGAGATACTTAAGATACTTGAAAGCAATTGAAATGCTTGGAGTATTTCAGAGCTGAACAGCATACCATTTTGGCCCTTCAACTCCTGTAATCTCTTCAATTATTTCTTGACTACCCCGTTCTCGTGCTCTAAGACAGAAATAATTGGAATGGCAATGTTATGTTCCAGTACATGAACTATATCATTTCAGCTAGTTCATCATGCAAAAACACAAAACATAACAAACATACACAAAATCTCTCCCCCCCAAAAAAAAAAAAAAAAAAATGAAATAAACTCACTTTCCAAACCTTATTTCCAGGAAAGAGATATGTTACGTGAAAATGAAAAGAGCTCCATTGAAATAACATCTTTTATGAAATAAAAGAAGGTTTTTTAAAACATTTTCATACCACTGAATCTACAGCTTATATTCTAATTAGTTTTCATTTGCATTTGTTCCCCATCTTTTAAAGCCTGTAAATGGTGGTTAAAATGGCAGATTGGATCTCATAAGTTGTATAATACTGATTATCATTACAGTTTTGTAGTTTGCTAAATACCAGCTCTTATCATTTAGTGATCGTGAATTCTGTAATCTCATTGGTCAATCAACCACTGAATATTTCCCATATTCCATGAATAAGGTCATATTGTGCGCATGCGCTAAATCCGCCACTGAATACTTTTTGTATTCCGTGATATGACGTCATGAAATTACACAGCTAGCTGCGCATGTACGTATGCGCGCATAATCAGCTCGCGAATCGTAAGTCAACATGGCTTACAGCCGGCGATTTCAACATCATTCACGAGAGGAAATCAGCAAGAAGAAGGTCAGCACAACGCCCAAAAATGTAGATCTACACTTAAAAAGATAAAATCGTTACCCCCTGCTGTTCATACGAAATACAGGAAATATCTACGGTCTGGTGCCATATTCCATTCGGCCTCCGGCCTCATGGAATATGGCACCAGACCGTAGATATTTGCCAGTATTTCGTGAACAAGCAGGGGGTAACTAATATCATTCACACAGTATAGACCTGAGTTAATTACCCTCAGTCTGTGATTGGCATACTATACCCTGCCAGAATAAAAGCAAAATTGCAAATATTATTTGAAAAGAAGTCAGTAGTTGAATTGCTAGCATAAAATTTACACCTAATTGACACCTAATGGAGAATGTCGTATTTACAAAACAGTATATGTAGGTACATGCATCCCTTAAAAGACACTTACAAGTGATTCCACCATGTTGGGTCTGTTGGTACGCAGTACCTGCACTGCATGGAAGATGTCTACTGCACTATCTCTCTGGCACTTGTCAATCACAGACCATAAAGCACAGAACACTCCACTTCGACCGACCCCATTTCTGTGAAGGATGAAAGGTCAAAACCTCACAAAACCATTACCATTTTTGCAGTTCATGTACAACACGAGCAGTTGATAAATGTGGGCCTATGTATGTTGTTCCCAATGAGATTAGAGTGATGGACATTCTCTTTTATTAGTTATGTTTGCTCATATCACAGAGGCAGACATTGGTATTGAAAGTTATTTCATAAATTGAATCCAGAGGGATACATGTGGGTAGGAAGTGGCTGCATGAACTCTTCACATCTGATTGTGAAGTCAGCAGAATGAGACACACGACTTAAATCCATACAATCACATTAAAAATTTACTACATTGCTCAAAATACCAGTGTATGGCCCTGAAGTAAAGGGGAAGGGGGTGGGGGAGTGAGCAGGAAAAGTTGTGGTTTCTTCTTATTTTAATCAATATCAAAAAGTTCTTATCCCCTCCCGTGCTGAATCTTTCTATGAGCATTATAGTTCTGAAATGAATGGATACCGGTGTGCTGTATTCTCTGCACCCTGAATAACATTTCAAATTTGGCTTCAACTACTATGTATGACAGAGGGTAATTTCAAATAATCCATCCTACCCATGCAGGGTGTAACTTGAAAATCAGAAACATCTGTGGCATGAAACAATCGTGAATTGAAGCTGACGGCCTTTTTGCGGCACGAAACTTCCGTGAATGACCGACCATAAAAACAATCATGATTATACTGCATTACACATGCTAGTATTATACATTATGTATCATGTAGCCAAAAACATTTACATGCGTTTTGCTGTTGCAAATTTTGGCTCCTTGAGAAATTTACAAAAGTTTCATGCATCTAAAAATCTTCGGTTTTACAGTACTCGATTTGCTATGAAATGACAGGGGAATTAAAGACTGATGTCAAAGATGTTTTTGTGTTCTGAGAAAGTAGTGTTTATTGAAAGGTAATTTGTATTAATTGACACGCAAACCTCATATTTTCTGTTATTACACTTCTGGTATGACTGCATACCAGGTAAGCCATATTATTTAGCAATTCTCCCTCTCTCTCTCTATATATATATATACATATATATATTTCTTTTTTTTTTACGAATCAACACTTCAAAATTTGAGTGGTCAAATTGCAATTGTGGAGTACAGTACTGAACATAAAAATGTAATTATGCATGTCACATGCATTGAAAGATCAGAGTTGATATTTTTGGATTACGTTCTTAAATTTGCAAAATTGCACCCAACTCTTGAAATTTGCAAAACTGAAATACCTCATGAAATACAGGCCCTAGGCCCTACAGCATATAGGCCCTACAGTAGTTTTTTTTTTTTTTTTTTTTTTTGGGGGGGGGGGCAGACATTTTATAGTTATTTACTTTAAAAAAGCAAGAAATAAAAAAAAAATCCAAAACTAATATTGTGTGGCTGGTCAAACATAGGGGCCATCCCATTACGACTAAGAGGCAACCATTGGGTATAATATGGGAGATGTCCAAAGTTTAATAGACTAAAGATTAAACTCACATGCAGTGAACGATGACTGGGCCTGAGGTGTGGGCAGTCTTGACCTCCTTCTGTACTGCCTTCACAAGATGGATGAGTGATATTGGAGATCGTAGCTTGTTGCTTGCAGCACTCCATCCATACAGTCTGAATTGGGTCACACTCACACTCTGGTTGTGACAAAAAAAAAAAAGCAATACTACTTTAGAGAAATCCTTACTATTTGTTTAGGTTTAAACTTTAATTATACTACCCCCATCTTAAAAATCTAAACTGACAATCCTGTAAATGATTTTTTTAAAATCATATTGATCAACACTATTAACTTTCCTTTTATTGTGTATTATAGTAGTCTTAGAAGATAATAACATGCTAGCCTTACCAATTACTTAATAAAGTCACTTTATTCCCCTAGTGTAGACAGTGAATAGTTTTGACTTCATGTGTTGGTATGATGGCTGGATAATTCACGTCTGCCACTATACTTCTTCATACTTTCATGCAAACTGCAACAAGAGACTGTCATCTTCCATGTTAATAGATTATCAAGCGACAGGTATTTTTTTTTATTCAATCTCTAGATTCATCAGTATATGTCTTAATTCACTCACTCACACACTAAACTAGTGCATCAAAGAATTCATAGCTTCATCTATCTAGGATACAAAAAAAAAAATCTAATGATATACAGAATATCACACACACACACACACACACGCACGCACACACACACATTTTGTTTTCCCCAGAGTTTATTGCATTATACAGTTCATCACATTAGAAAAGAGAAAGTAACACTAAACACTGGTGTGTATGCTTTCAAATTTTACACAAACCTCTCCCTTGCTTGAGACAGTAAAGGTATCAGAGTCAAAGAAAGGTGCACTTGAAGATCCAACTCGTTCAACATTCAGAGACCCCAACTGAAGAGTGCCCTCATTAGGCCAGTACTGAGCACACGCCTGGAGGAGAAAGAGAGTTTCAGACAGGTGGGTTATCTTAACCCACTTTCCAAGGAAAACAAGAGTGTAAGAAAATCTTCTTCTTCTGTCGTATGTATGATGCAGTACAACGAGGTGGGAGTTATAGCTTTATAGGTTGATATCCAGAAAATTGCATCATTGATACTGATGCTTGGATGCGGTCTAACTCGTTGCTTCTAAACCATAGCAAGTGTGAACTTATCCTTTTTGGTTCTAAGTCTCACTTGAACATGCAAGTTGGATATCGATTCCATTTCCATTGTAGGCAACAATATCCCTCTGTCAAAGTTATGTCGCAGTCTCGGTGTTATGTTTGACTCTCACACGGTTACGTGTTGTAGGTTTTCAATTTTATATAATTTTGTCATTCAAGCTCCTATTCTGAGCATTCAATTTCACGCATTTTACGCTCGCATCATGGAAGCAGCATTCAAATCCAAAATATGGTCATTCAAATTCACTATCGGAGCTATCCATTTTTCATTTGCGTCATTCAAATCTAAGATAGGAGCATGAATTTCATATCAGCAATGAGCATTCAAATTCCTTTCAAACCGGCGCGCCACGGCGATGGAATCTCGTCGGTCATTCAAATTTGTTGATATCAATCATGTTCCAAAAAAGTGCACTCAATTCAAAATAAGTCCTGCATTTAGTTAGCATGGGGGCGTGTATGTGTGTCTTTTTCACATAGCTTTGCATTGATTGGGGTTCATGATGAAGATTATTTATTTTGCCGTATGGGTCCACCTGTTCATTCTGAAATTTGAACTTAACGAGCATAATGAGGGTAAAATGGCAGCCATATACAAGCACATCGGGCACTGTATGGAAGCGAGAATATAGGGGAGGTTGATTGACACCTTCTTAAAAACAATTTCGAATACATGGAAGCAGAAACCGCGAACATCGTAGGCCTATACGTCTTGTTTGTTGTTTATTGATATTTAATTTGTTAACTCTTACTTTTGCGGGACTTTGTGTGTCCTTGTGTGTCAGCTTGTCTTTGAATTGATGCATTGTTTAGTTACTGTTGGAGCATTGTCCTCTTTTATTGCGTGCGGGGTCATCAAGGAGTAGGCATATGTTTCAATTGTTGTTAAATTATTTCGAGCACTACTATTTGGACCTTATGATTTAAATTGTCTTGAAATGAAAAAAAAAAGGAAAACATGAACAGAAAACAATACAAAAGCATGAAACGTAATTGAATGCATAGACTATTTTGTTTTACAAGAAACTTTCGCCCATTTCTGCTTGCATCCTTATCCAATTAACCTCATTTTTTAAAATATGTTTTTATAAACAATACATTACCTTTAAACATATATACTGCAAAAATATTGGTGTAACATTTAACATCATGGGTGTTACATCTAACACTGATCAAGTGTCGATAGAGGACACCGACAGGTGTAGAAATTATGTTGCGATAATGTTGAAAAGTGTTCATCTTGAACTTTGTGGTGTTAATTCAACAATGACACCACATGGTGTTGATTTGATATTGCTGGTGTTAATGTCAATGGTATAACATCTGCCCAGTGTCAATAGGAGACCACATCAACTGGTATTACTGTGGTGTTAATGTGTTTACATATTTTTTTTTTTTAAATCAAGTACTTTATCGGAAAGTTCTTGTTCATCTTGTTGAAATTAAAAATCAACAAGAAGAACAACAGCTAATTACATGTCTAAAAAAAAGAAAGTTTTATATTTTGAAGTGACACCGGAGGTAGTAATTTAACACACACAAAAAAAGCTGGGTGTTTCATATTTAGCATCCGACGTTTTGCAGTGTATTCATAAGCATAATACGCCTTTGGGAGTGGTGTATACCAGTGTGCTGATATAAAGTACTTTCGTCCCTTTCTCCCCCATCCTCACCTCATTAACCCTTCTTCAAAAGTCTATTCCATTTCCTTCATGAAATTGATTGCACGAAGTAAGAAATTTATCATCTTAAAATGAAATTGAACGCACAAAGCAAGATCATCCGGACTATCGCGTGAATTTGAATGCACGAGTAGTGCTCGCATTTGGAAATTGAATGCACACAATGAATTTGATTTGACGGAAACGAAATATAGCGTTCCCATAAATGAAATTGATCGCTTGCATTCCGAATTTGAATTATTTTCGCGTGCCTGCGCTGCGTGAATTTGATTGCACATTCGTGAATTGGAATGACATAATTAATAAAACTGACCGGGAAAACCTATGTTATCTAAGTTACGGATCCAGTTCAGGGCAGCCTCACTTGCTTTAGCAAGTTGCAATATAACTATCTAAGAAAATATCAAATTGTCATAGACATTATAAATGACTCACCGGATTTGGTGAAGAGCCTGGAAGAGATACGTGGAGTTTTTTTTTTTTTTCTGTCTGTACATTCGTGTATTCAAGTGTTTTTGTTTCCTCCATGGAATTGTATTTGTCAAATTATGAGCAATACTCGTTTGTAGTGACAAAATTACCATCCTCCCTTTTGATATACCAACAATTGTACAGATACTGAAGACTATTGTGCAACATGTTATAGGTTTAGTGTCCTTTTTCTTTACGTCTTATGGCATATGCGATGAAAAGTTTGATTAATAAAACCCTAAGCTTTCTCACGCCTTGAAGCAACCACAAAGATAACTAGAGGGTAGAAACTTGCTAGTTTTATCTTCCTTTCTGTACAACTTGCCTTTATGTTGCTGGAAAGACACTAACTTTGATGGCTCCCCCAAAAAGATAATAATAATAATAAATAGAAGAAAAAATACCACCATCACAAAACAAAAACAAAAATCATATGCAATAATGACTGTTCAATCAAATCTAAAACAGAAACTGAAACAAAAAAAAAAACAAAACAAAACCCAACTATTTATTTATTGGGAAATTGGGGTTGAAAGTTTACAAGAAAGGATATATAGGTCCCTGTTTGTGACTAAATGTTTGCAATAATTAAGATATACCATACTGGGTGTGGTATGCTGGCTCTTTGATGCCATAGTAACCACTTACCTCATCGGTTGGGTCAAGCTCATTGAGCATGACAATGACAGGACACTTCAGGTCAAAGACAAGTCGCCACATGTCCACTACTGTATTGGGCAAGG
The DNA here is from genome assembly GCF_964275005.1 of Diadema setosum. Lineage (NCBI taxonomy): Eukaryota > Metazoa > Echinodermata > Echinoidea > Diadematoida > Diadematidae > Diadema > Diadema setosum. The sequence continues at coordinate 22,289,047 of NC_092697.1, forward strand.
GAGCCTGGGTAGCTACAAAGACATCTTTGTGTGTGAAAGTCTGAAAAAAAAAAACCGCAAGCAGAATTGTTACAGAGGAAGCAATGTAGCAATGATGAAAGGTAAACTTGTATTGTGAAGGTACTGCCAACAGAACTCGTAGTAGTAGATGTGACAGCAGTGGTACTAGAAGCATTATTATTGATGGTAGAAATGACATTTCAGTGCTAGGAGGAGAAGTTTGCTTTTAATCTCTGCCTGCTTTTTTGAAGCATTTCAGAAACCCCAATTGACACGCACTGAACGTAAATTAACTTTACTGCCACATCCACATATGCAATGGATATATGCCCAGAAGACACCGGGACATAATTTTATCCAACTGGATTCATGAACATGCCTGCTCAACGTCAAGGCAAGAGAATAAAGCGAAGTACCATTATGGGAATTTAAAATGAAAAAGCAACAGATGTACTGGTAGAGGTAGTAAAGTCAAGCTGTAGTTGTATCACAAATCACCATGACAGTACAAGCAAAACCACTGATGGCAGAAATACTTTTGTGGTTGCATGAGAGATTCTGCATTGAGCGGTCTTAGAATAAGTTTTATGCAAATCTATTTCAGAGGATTACTATTAGTCTGGTGTTGTGTATGAAACATTAATGCGTTATGTATAAAGAAAAGTAGGACACTATCACATTATATTCTTTGTATAACTGTGCCCATGTATCCCAAAACCTTCAAAAGAGTTATACAGGTTGCTTTTGCAGTATCGATTACCCTGATTAATCATACACATATCAACTCCAGTGATTCTTAGATTCTTGTGGATTAGATAAGGTTACCTTTTTGATTTAAATTGCGGTGTTGAAGCATTAAATGAAGCATATAAAGTTGTGTTTTAATTGACAGTTTTGTAAAACTTTTCTGTTGTGAATTGGTTTTCTTTATTTTCAACACATGATGTAGGACCTACACTGTATGGCCCGAATTCTCAAAGGTGGAATAACTTTATTACACCGCTTATTCCGCCGATTTATTACGCCTCTTATGCAAATCAGGCCCTCGTGACGTAAAATGACGCGATTTCTTCCCCTGAATCTATTGCCAATGGTGGAATAACTTACTCCCCGGAATAACTATTCCGCGGAATAGTTATTCCAGCTTTGAGAATTCGGACCTATGTGAAGAATTAGCATAAAACTCATCCATACAACCTTTAAAATTAGTCAAAATTTAGCTTTGACACTGAAACAATTATAAATGGATTGTTGATGAGTGTATCAATCACAGTAGTTTTCATGGACTTTTAAATCCCAAGTTTTTTAGATTTGGAAAAAAATACGGATGGTTTCACAACTGGACAATGAAAATCACTGAATAAGCCATGCATCTTTTTAGCTGACAAAACATATTTTCTTATTTGAACACAAGGGCAGACATGTAAACAACTCTTAACAAAAATACACATTCCTCCATAAACTTCATCAGGTTTCCTAGTTCTGGAAATGGGAACCTACAAGCCTGGAATGAACATTGATGAGGTGATTATATTGATACTCACATTCATAAATGATGCATTGATGTAATCAGTAGAATCTTCAAGTCCTTCTGAGACAAGGCAGGGTCTCTTTGTCTCCACTTAATGTACAAAGAAGACAGATAGCAAGCAGAAATCATGATGGCACATATTGCCCAGGAGCAGAATAATGCCCCCTCCCACTCTCTCCATCAGCAACAAATGCTTCACATATCCACACTGTATGTCACGACTGATACCAAAAAAAAAAATCTTTTTTTTTTTATCAGATTGAAGGACTGTTGATTACTTAACAAAATATAATATGTACTAAAATATGTATGCCAGTAACAGCTGTGTCATGGATGACAGTTTTACTCATAATTTGAACTAAAGAAAGCATGTCATATCTTCTCTACTACATGAAACATAATTTACCATTATAAGTGTTGTTCCACTTTTTAAATTTGTGAATGATCAAACTAAAACAGTTAAAATGTAAGGTTACAAGAGAACAAGAACCCACAGTACTAAGAAAAAGAAAGATTAACATATTTTATTGTGTTTGCTAATGTGAAGTTATTCATTCTTTAGGTTTCTTGCTGACATTATCTCTTGAAAGGGATTTCTCTTTGTTTCTAGCAAGACAAAAATGTAAGGCAGATTTGTTTTCAATTATTTTCTTTAAAACTTTAAAAGGCAGGTTCCTTCATTCGAGTTGCCTTGACTCACATGGCAAGATGTCTTGGAATCTGTTCTTGTTCTTGTTTTGAGGCATCTTTCCTCCCTTGAAGGCGTTGCTAGGAGGAACTGGTGCTAGTATGTCAAGCAACTGAAAAAGAAAAGATTCTGTCTGGTTAAAAGGGCTTTTCCTACATTGTACTTTGTAGAAAGGAAATGGATGGTTCTAAATTCAACATGACGACTGCGGGTGAAGTGTCAAGTTATCACAATGACAAAACATGTCTTTTGACAAGTCAGCTACGCTCCGTCAATGTCTGTACAGCAAGTTCATGCAACATGCCACCACAAAAAGTTTGGTTTTAAGAAGATCTCACAGGAATACTTTTCTCTGATTTTGTTTTGTTTTTATTATTTCCCCAAAGTGATAAAGCAGAACTCTTCTCTGTTATTCTAAAAGTAATCAACACAAGCCATGCCTTGGCATTGGTGTTGAACTTTTTCTCACCTCGTATTCTAACTGAATGTTAGTTTTCTTTGTCTTTGGGTCCATCCTGTTGAGAGTTTCTAGCTTCTTCTTGAACTGTGACACAGGAATATTGTTGGTCTGGCCCGACATGTAGATCTCAAGAAGAGCATTGTAGATGAACACATATTGATCCTGTACAGGGAGGACATCAAATCTAGTGGGCTAGTAATAGTAAGAGGTCATTCTTTTCATTTGAGTTTAAATTCAGATTTAAATCAGAGTTTTTTGCATTTAACATATTACAAATGAAATATAATATTCACTTTTTCTTTTCTTTTTCAAAAACAGTAAGACATACAATGAGAATATTCAAACAAAAATAATATTACTCAATAGTCAGATAATGGATTCGAAAGGAATGTTGATTTGATGCTTTTCAAATTGAGGGAAAAACAGTGGTCTGACTGACTTATGTAATAGAATGTGTTGGTGGAATCACAGTGTAAGAATAAACCTACCTTCGTGATAGATTATAAAAAGAACGCAAATAACAAAAGTTTTGAATTTTAAATCTTAAAATATCACTATGATGACATGAAAATGATGAATAAAGACAACATGACGAAGGAAAACTGTCTCAGCGTCAACGTATTGATTTTTCATACCACAGAAAGTTTATATCAGGAATCAAAATCAAGCAACAAAAAAAAAAAACAGTTTTCCCATGTTGCCTTCACACTCCGTACAGAAGATCGCACAGAAATGTTTGAAATGCATAGAATTATCTGAAATGTACCCATAATTAATCAAGAAGTCATTTTGAACATTTGAACTTTTGACATTGCAGCACATGTGTGCATGCATCGCGCAGCACACGTAGACAATGATTGGACAGCAATTTGATGAATGGCCTACACTTAATGTACAGTAAATCAACAAGATTCATGTTGAATGGAAATGAAGATTGTGATTGACAAATGTGATTTCAAAAAAATGGCATCCAGCAGATGTTACAGTTCAATGATCATTCTGACAAGGGGATACTTACTACCAGTATTCCTGAGCGAGACCAAGCAAAGTTGGAAAAGTTATGTTGATGACATATTATGAGATAATAAGATCGCAAAATTCATACAGAAATTGTTAACCAAACAAATGAATAAATACAGCTGTGATGAAAAAAAAAATTGAGATCTTCGGGTGTGCTGCAGATCACCTAATGTAGGTATTCCCGCCCAATTTTATCAGATTTGCATTCGATTAACAATGCAATCATTCAAGTTCGAATGAATTTGAATGATCACCGAGATCAACATTCAAAAAGGCCACTAGCTCATTCAATTTAATTTCATCAGCATATGATTTCATGAGTTTTTTCAAATAAACACATAAAAAGGGCGTTAAAATGAAAAATGAACGTGCAACGCATTCAAATTTACATCAGCTCAGCCGTGAAGAACGTTAAGGAATTCAAATTCACGATAAGGCAAACATTAATAACACATGGACAGTGTTTGTCATTGTTGCCTTTACTCTTTGAAGTTACTCATTTGTTTGAATATACAAACTCAATGTGCCTTGAAATGGGGATTTTGCCTGATAATAGCTAATATCTTGCACTAGTCCACTTTCAAACACATACATTTTATTTACGCAGGACTTACGCGGCAGCTGGAGCAGAGTATACATGAATATCTTGAATATGAACACATCTATAGTGAGCGAAGCATTTGACAACCAGCAAGAGTAGGCCTATATTACTGGCAAAAACCTGAAACGGGTCCTCAGTAAAGCCGATTGTGGCATCTTGTCATACAGACACGGGGAATGTAGGAATGGAATCCAAAATTTAAATATTATTAAAAATGGACGTGGACATACAAGAAATTATGATGTATGACCATTCTCTATAAAATTAATGTTACATCCGTTTATCCCCTAATTGAAAGTGGAATAAAGGTTGACAGGAAAGAAAACGGTAGAGCCTACATAAAATACAATTAAGATTAACTAATTAAATGAAACTTTGAAATGAAAATGAATTCCTAACCAAAAATAACAATTGAAATGAACCATGGGAGTAGATCAGTGACAAAAATTGCTTTAATTTGAACGCCTTTTCCTTAAATCAAATGCAAACCTGGAAATCCTGTAATATTAATGACAATTGAAACTACACTATATGCCATGTGGCACATATAGACCAAATTTTAAGCAATCTGCTGTAACAATATTATAATCTAGGCACCCTCTAGCCTGTGACAACAACTTCACACACTTAAAGAACAAGAAAATAATGAACGGGAACTTTAAAAGAGTGTTGCTTGCAAAGGCAAGATGGTGAAAACTGACAAGAATGTGAGCAATTCCATTATCATATCAATCCCTCTGGAATGGAGTGTCTCAGTTAATTCTTCACCAAACAAACTATCAGGCAATTAGGCCATCTTAGTGTACTTCGTAAAAAAAGAAAAGAAAAAAAAAGGTGAATGTCTGGTATTGCAAGCTGGTAAATATACAGTATAAAAGAGGACATTCACAAGGTTTTCTTGTTCCATTTCAATAGACTACATGTACATCAAAATCATTCACTCTAGGGCAACTATTCAGCCTGAAGAGAATGTCAAGAAAGACTTGAAAGCTTGTCTTCTAAATTATCTTCTATGTCACACTCTCTTGCCTGTGTTTGTATCATCTCGATACGGTTTTCTCTCATCTGGTTGACGTATCCAAAGATGTCCACTTTCCCAGTCTCTTGCATCATACACAGCATGTTATAGAGGGTGAGGAAGGTGCCTGTTCTTCCTGCTCCAGCACTGCGGGGAAGAGAAACCAAAAGCAAAGAAAGTCTTATTCAGCCATTGGCATACGCAGCAAATGACAATTCTGTGGTCCATCAACAGCAAACTCAGCTTGTTGAACCAGACATAGGAAAACAGTTAGAATTTGTGAAGAATTTCGAATGACAATGTACAAGTATAACCTGAAGAGTTATGCTAATACATTTATAGGACATGAGATATCTGTGAATCGTACGGCAAAATGCCAGATTTCTGAAATAATTTCTGAAATACAGTGTAGGATCAGGCTACACCAGTAATACATGATGAAAAATAAGAAAACACAATTCTCAGATGAACAAGTAAAAACTGAAGCATTTATAGCTAAACTATTTATATTATTATTATTTATACATTACTATTTATACTATTTTTTTTTACCTGACAAAAGTAAAGAAAAAAAAAAAGAAAGAAATGTCTCTTGCTACGCATCAGAAGTGTATCCCGTAGGTCATTAAACTACAGGGGTTAAAGGGGAATTCCAGTCCAAATATGATTTAGTCTGATAAGAAAGAGTAAAATATTACGAGTTCAACGGTATAAACTTGATCAAAATCGGATGAAAAAGAAGGAAGTTATGACATTTTGAAATTTCGTATTTTTTGGGGGAAACAGTTCCTGAACAGTCAACGATTATGAATATGCAAATGGCAAAGTGAGCATGACATTCCCTCACAACTTACCATATAGTATGTACACAAGATTTTGAAATTTCCAGGCTTTCATTCAAACGCAATTATGCCCGAGGCTCAAATCCTCATATCTATCTAACAGATCACTATTCTGAAGTTATTCAACCAGGAATAACGTGATATTTCAGACTTCAATAACATAAACATTGAATTTTCGTCATTTTTTTTTTTTACACAATCAACGGAAAATTGTGAGGGTATGACATGGTTAGCTCACTCATTTGCATATTCATACACACTGTACAAGAGCTGTTTTGGAGAAATTATCAAAACTTCACAATTTCATAAGTTCCTTAGTTTTCACCCAGTCAAATTTTTACAGTTGAATTCGTAAAGTTCTACTCCTGTTTATCGGACTAACTTTATATTTGGACTGGATTTTGTCTTCAAGAGTATACCATGATGGAACTCCATACCAAAGAAATAAACATTTAACATGCAGCCTTTGACCCAAAAAAGGCGAAAAATTGGAGCAGCATTGCCTAAAAGAATGAGGGGTTTAAAGTTTTAACGTATGATGCACCTCCATCTATAGTAATAAACATTGGTAGAAAGCTGAACAAGAAATGTAATCAATCATGCTGGCTACCTTTAAACCTGTAAAAGGCGGAGCATTGGAAGAAGCATCACCAAAAGTTACAGGTGTTCAAATGTAATTATGATTAAACCTTTAATCAAGCCTGATAACAAGGAAGGGCATTACTGCTAAAACGTTCTTCACGATACATCCGTACACTAAATGATTGAACTATCACTCATGGCCATTATTGCGCACACAAATGCGATGCAATGGCTGTTTGTGGTGTTTGCATAGCAATCAATGCCTGTACATCTACCGTATGATAAAATTACACTTTTTTATGAAGTAATGTATTTTTACCCAATAATTGTTCTCAGGGTAGGAACCCCCCCCTCCTATTCATACTATTGTCTTCTTTCTTAAAAGAGGTATCATCTAAATGACGGCCTGGGATGGTTGCTGGTGAATGAAAGACCATCTGTGAAGAGGATAGAACACATATAAACTTACCTGCAGTGTACCAGCATTGGTCTAGCTCTATCAGTTGGAGACATCGTGGCATGGTGATGGAGAACAGCTTCAACAAAGTCAAGGAGAGTGGTGTAGTACTCTGGAACCCCCATGTCAGGCCAGGACAAGTAGTGGAACTGGGTTACCGCTCTCTTCTCTCCATCTCTTCCCTGCATCAATAATGAATGAATAAATGAATAAATAAATAAACAAATAAGTAAATAAATAGATAAATAAATAAATAAATACATGAATACATAATGAAAAAATAAATTAATAAGTGAATGAAAGTGTACATGCGGATTGGATGTCATCTTGGGATGTGGTGAATGCAAATTGAGCCTTTGGGAGATTAAACACAATCTTTTGATACTAATACACCGCAATAGCTTTTCAATAAATGTAATTCTAATTCATGTTTGAAAGCATAAAAAGATGCACTCTGAGATATTTTGAGAGGCAAATTTTGCTCGTCTGTTAAGGTCCTGTTAAACATAAACTATATTTTTAGTGAAAACTGTGTGAATAAATTGAAGATGGCATGATAATATTTGCTCTGCCGAGTGAGATAGGTATGAATCAAAATGGTTTCTTTTGAACATTTCCTGAAAAATTGTTGGTTATCTATCCCTTTCCATTTTCATGTCATTATTCAATTCAAATCAAAACATGGCAAACTCAACAAGGCAATTTTTCCACATTTCTGTCACACTATATTTTCAAACGAGAGAAGGAGGGGGAGGAAAGGGGGAGGGTGGACTTGCGATAAAGGGTCTTTTGTGTGTCAAGCTGGCCTAGCTACTGTGAAGCAAATCAACTCCTAACCAAGGTTCTGTTCTGTAATATGTCTTCTGTTTTAATAAATTTTCAGTTGTTAAGCGGTGTAACTAGCTTGCATTCTAATTGAAGCAAAGATCTGCTCTACAAGAGTGCATACCTTACCTGCTTCACAACCAATTCCCTGATGGTACGATCAGAGTATGTTTGTTCCTTGTACGAGAAAATGGAGAATCTTCCGATGTTGATGGAAAGTGACTCCATGGGCCAATATTGCTCGCATTGGTCCTACATGAAAAATGGATTTATTATTTTTTCTTAAGATACATGTACTTTCTTTACAGTCACTAGATAAAACTTTATCATAGCAGTTATCAAGCAGAATAGTCCATACAAGATCAGTTATTAACACTGCCAATAAACTATTCAAGGTGTGTTCTGAGCTCCCAGCAAGTCACATCTAGAAATGTTGCTATTGTAACTGGTATGCCTCTGCAGTAATGCATGATTCTCGATCCTAACAGGTCTGGAGGCAATATAAGGTGTAAGATGACAGTTTCACATAAAGAGCAAAAAACAAAACAAAACAAAACAAAACAAAAACAAAAACAAAAAACGGAGGCATAAGAAATTAAGTTGTACAAAATTTTTACAAAATAAGTTTATACAGTTCTGTTGCAGATGCACAGAAGTGTGCAACAGTTTCATTAAACTTTATGAATGCTAGAAATTGATTTACAAGTTTGTTTGTTTTTTACAGTTTTGTGGTCAATTTTGTAATGCATAGTCACAATCAATGTTCACACAATACACACATTTTATCATCGTATGAACATTATTTAAAATAAAAATTATACCGACCTTTCCATCCTCAGTCAAATTTGTCACCATGACAATGGTCTCAACATTTTCCTGCCATATCATCCTCCAGAAATCAGTCAGTGATGCCTTGTTTGGTGCTACAGGACAAAGTAATTGGAAATTTTACAGTAATAAACATTTACAGGAAGTTAAGTTTGAACTTATCATTACAAGATGTTGTTTGTGATTTTAAAATAATATAACCTATAGAACAGTTAAATATTCAATGTGATATTAAACACAATTGAATATGGGGAATGCATTTTTTTAGAATTGCATGATTCCCGTAACATGGCAAGATTATAATAAGGATGATTATCGTACTTCTCGTTACATCCACATTGTAACTGTGAACATGAAATACAGGGCATAGCAATCACCAAGAAATGTGAATGTACCTGAATGAAGAACAAATTGTGTGATGTTGTTTTCATCCCTACCCCTATTTTTTAGTTACCCATTCCATAACATGGCATGTCATACAAATGCCATATGCATACAACTCAATCGATACATTATGAAGGAGTAGTATAAGAATTGAAATGGCATTAGCAAACAATTTACATAACAGCATCCAACAGACTTTTTAGTTTCTTACCTTGTGATGCAATAAACACCTTTTCCCCTCTGTAATTCTGTTCAAAGGAAAAATAAATCTTTTTGTAATTTACTGGCCTGTCCATGAGAAAGAAAGCATGCAAATGTTTGCTTGGAATGATGAGTAAAATGTCTTTAAACTATAAACCAGGGGAAATGATATCAGAACAATGTCTGCTATATTTTGTTCATTATGTCATTCATTTAATTAATCAAATAGGAACCAGAAATGTTATTTCACATTATTCTCCTTAGGGCCTGTAGGTCTCCAGAAAATCTTTGCAATGTGAGACAATGGCTTCATTAATGGTTGGCAAATAATCACTTTTGTATATACCAATTAATGTTATGACAATTCTTTAATCCATTTTAAAGATATGGGCAAAAATGAAAGTCTAGCATTTTCTCTTGACCTTTGACCCTATTCCTAACGCTTTTCCTACAGAATTATTGTGCATTAGGCCTACAGTTGTACACACAAATTTGCACTTTAAGTAATTTCTAAGGTACACATCTGTATCGAGAAAATAACGCAATTTCACTATTTAGTAGTGTAATTTCACGTTATAATTTGATACTTGACCTTCAATCTCATGACCCCAAACCAAAACCTCCCAAAAGAATCCATAACCAAGAAGTACATGAACTACATGTCATGGAGATACTTTGAGCCATTTGGAGTTATGGAGAAATAAAATGGCTATTTTAGCATTTTGACTTGCTTTGACCCTTAAATTCGGCCCTTTGCCCTAAAACTTTCTCCAGAGAATCTCTACGTGATGATACATATATGCAATAAACAGCGTAAAAAAGTATAAGAAAAAGTATAAAATACCTTTATTGTAGAGATATGGGGAAAATTGAGACATTTTTAGTATTTGACCTTGAGCGTGTGTGGCAACAAGTTACAGTCAAAGGCAGGCTTTGTCCACATATACATACATAAATGCATGCCAACTTTCATTTGGATACTTGAAAGGTTGCTTATCCCGTTTGTCCACAAAATTGACAAAAGGATGGGTGGAAAGGATGAGTGGGAAGGATGGGTGGACGACCAAGGTGAAAACAAATGTCTCGAGCAACACTTCATGGCGGGGGCTTAAAAAGATATTGAGCTACAAAGAGACACCTTAAACCACCACATACATGCAGTGATAGTTCCAGATATGTATACTTCTGTTGCTCTTTTCTGAAATAATATGTATATATATATATTTTATATATCAAAAACTTTCCCTTCTTTCAGAATACACAAGTCACAATGTCGATCTACTTGATACCAAATCATAATATGATTTAGTATCATGTAGAGTAGATCGACATCATCATATTACTAGTATGATGTTCATCTCTGTAGAATAAAGAAATGATACTCACATTGACATAGTTAGCATTGTAATAATCTGAGTGAGGATCGCCATCAGTAGTCTGCAGAACAACTCTGGAATGATCGTCTGCCCAAGAACCAGAATCACAAGATTAAAGGTTTTTATAGAACATAAGTTTTTGGTATCGTTTAACCACCCACCAATGTTGTATGACATCATTATTGCAGGTTGCAACAAAGACCATAAAATCTATCTACTCTGAAATGTACAAGATTTCTCTGGCATTAGATGTATCATTTTGTACACAAGTTGCCACTCAAAGTCTTCTTCATTCACAATGAAATGTGTGTCAAATGTGAAAGAGAAAATTTATTTCTATCAATATACCTTCATGAACTAATGTGCATCATAACACCAGGGCTCAACACCGTTTTTATTAGTTTTTTTTTATGTGGCTCAAAGGTGACCCAAAGTGAAATGAAATATAATGATTAATTTTTCAAACTAAGTTACCGATCGGACCACCAGGAGATAACATTTTAATGACCTAACATCAAATTCCTTTTTTTCAGTGGCCCTAGGCCACCGCAAATGTACTGTCAGTAGTAACCTACGGCTAAAGTTATTTCATGATTAGTTACACATATTCACGAAATGCATCATCTACACTGCCGTAACTGAATGTCATTTAGGGAGTTGGTACATGCAAATTAAGGTCCACAATGTAAAGACGCAATTTATGCATCCATAACACACATCGAACTTAAGCAGGAAAGTAAAGAAATTAGTTTTATGCTCTCTTATGGATTGAAAAATTCCAACAATTAATGAAAGAGCATCCCATTTAACATTGCATTTCAGCATACACCAGTAGTAGCCAACAAACAGCACAATACATGCATGGTTGGCATATTTTCCAAATATACTGTGTATATTCCATCATATCGAAATCTAAATATAACATAAGAAGGCTTCCAGTCCCACAGATTTTGTTATAATGTGAGTGCACTGTAACACAAACAAGGACCAACTATACTTGTGAAAAGAAGTTTGCATAACAACTAATACAAACATTGGCAAAACATTGCATTGCATTGCATTGATATAAAGTAAAACAAACAAAGAAACAAACAAGACATTCAATGTCTGATTTCAAAGAAGACATTCAATTTGATTTCACATGAAACTGCCATTCCAGTATTTCCAAAATGTTTTGGTACAAGCTTGAAGCATAAAAATCTCTGAACTTGAACACAGCTGCAAACACAAACAAATGCATGCAGTAGTTAACATGCTGAATATTGAAATAATATTCAACTGTACTGCTGGCAACACTTTATACGTACATGAGCATAGTAATTTATCAAACCAGACCCCATTTAGGAACAACATACACCTAATCAGTTAATTCATTTACCCTGACAAAAGATGTTTGTAAAACACATGTATGTGAACACATACAAGTAGGTTCCTATAGTCTATGCTAATCCACTTGAACACTTGAGTAAAAAAAAAAGGAATGTTGATTTGGCAACTGGTATGTCTCCACTTTAGTTCATATTTCTCTCATAAGGTCTACAGAACATTATTGTCCATTGTTGTACATTTGCAAATAATCACTATCTGGTAATATAGCAATTTTCATGACAATGCTTTGAGCCATTTTCAAAAATGGGGACATTCAGCTAATTTCTCTGGACTTTTCACTCCAAGACCAAGTCATTCCCACCTAAACCACTGTGTACCAATGCATGTATTCACCAAATTAATTATAAGCGTATTCATTAAGTAATTTCTAAGGTACGATATACTGTATGGAGAAAATATTTCACCCGTAATATATTTCTTCTCCCTCTATCTCTTTTTTTTTTTGCATTTCAACCTGACCATTGACCATTGATCCCTGACCTCATGACCCAAAACTTCCCAAGAGAATCTCTGTCAGGCAATTCATGAGTATGTACCAACTTTCATGAAGATAGTTAACAAGCTGAAATATGAACAATTAACAAAAATAACTTTTAGCATTTAAACTTGACTTTTCACCTTTGACCTTTGTCTTATGCCATAAAATTTCTCTGGAGAATCTTTACCTGGTAATACATAGAAATATATTCATTAAGTTTCATGAAAATACCTCAGGCGTTGTAGACATATGTGGGGGGGGGGGGACACTGAAGTTAAAGAAACTTTAGACCTTTGACCTTCTGCGTGTAGGCCTGAAAATTGATACGTAGCTTCATCCACTTATATGATGCCACATGCATAAATCAAGTTTCATATGGATATCTCTAACAGTATTTAGGTTACAATTTTCACACAATTTATTTTGGATACGACAAAAAGATGGATAACCCCAAAACATGATACCTCTAACGACACTTTGTGGTTGATGCCAAAAACAGGGATTCAAGCAAATTAGCCTCCCACTACTAAAAGCAAAGCACAGTAAGAGCCTAGGCCCATATTTCTTATAAAAAAAAACAACAACAACAACAAGCTTTCTACAAAGATTAAACCTTTACTATCTAGCTAATTGGCATGGAATTGTTTGGAGGGCTCACATGCTATGATGTTCTTCAAGCGATTCTTGGACTTGTTCTGTTCCTTTGATGCTACATACCATGGGTGAAGCTGGCTGCTTTTCAGCATCTAAACAATAAGAAAAAAACAAACAGTAGTGCAATTCATAACCTGTGTTTTTAAAGCTACGCATTTCTACTCCAACAGAATATAATTATGTAACCCTGCATCACAAAACAAACATAAAGTTGCCGGACATGGATTTTTAGTTGAGGATAGATTCTTAAAGAGCAGACTCTAAGCTTTAAAATGATGTGTAACTCATATCAAATGGACTCTCCTAACCAATCGAACTATTAGAAAGAAAGTGCACATTCTGCGAAAGTGTAAACTGAGAAAAGAGGCTCTGAAGCACAGGGTCTATTCAAGCGCTTAATCTTTACCGAGCCATGCTAGCTGTGCAATGAAAGGGACAAAACACAGGATGTAAACCATAGGAGCAACAACAATGAAGAGATTATCAGATTAAGCTGAAATTGAGCATGTTTTATTAGCACATGCTATCCATGATTAATGTCAACTTTCAAAGCAGTAGAGTTATCCTTTCAAAAGTTATTAGACTTGAAAATGAAGAGTGTGTAAAGGATTTCAAGAAATGGACAGTGGATACTAAAGACATACCTGATCATCTCCCCCAAAAATGGGTTGCAGAAAAACTGCTGAAAACACACTTTCCCATTCATGTTATGATCCCAAACTAAAGAATAATGTAGAAGAAGGATAGCTCTTTCAGAAAATATGAAAAACTAAAAATTTACTCGGTTGACCCACTTCACCTTTTTTTGAGTCCTCACGTAAAATCAAGGGGTGCGACTTTTTGTTCATTTTGTGATGCACGGTCACATATATACACACACATACATATACGAACTCATCATTTGTATTGTACATACAACTCTGCACAGTTTGGCTGATTCTTGAATCTGTATGCAGATAACGACTTCATCTGGAGGATGCATAAAAGAACAGTATATACTGGTTAGAAAATAGGCGCACACAGAGATAATATTTACATGATATTCCTTGATAAGTCCATTTCCTTTCTCCGCCTTCTTGTTCTTAATGTATGCCTGGAGCTCATGGATGGGGATACAACTTGGAGCTGCAACATCCTGGTAGACAACCCCCTTGTTACTTTCCTCCATCTCTTGTTCATTTAGGTTGTCATGACTACCACTCCATTCCTTGCTCCCACTGAGGGAGTCAAGCTCCTTCGAGGCACCTGTCTCTCTGTCCCCACCCCCATCCTTCTGATCCTTCTGGTGGTTGGGGTAATGCTTGGGATTCGGTAAGGCCTTGTGTTTGGAGTCAGAGATGACTGCAGTGCGTTCAATGACTGCAATAGCTTCTACACCTTCATACAGATGCTCATCTGGCTCATTACTTACAGCATTTACATACACAACACGGCTTTGCTCGTCTGCAGAATCTGTATTTAATGAATGAAGACAGAAGAGCAACAGGAGCACTGAATACACATTAGAAGGATACACATCACAATAGTAACCCCCCTCCACAAAGACATAGACATAAGACAAGAAAAGAAAGGAGGTTTTATAATAGTTACAATTCAAAATCAGAATAAGGAGATCATCAGCTGACATATGATTATGTGTAAGAATGGGATGTTCCCAACTAATCAGAATAAACGATGGAATAGTAAACACATAGGAATGCCAATTTTGAGAAAATCGGTTGTGGATCAAAGTCTAACATAGATCTCCAGTCATTGCAAGTCATTTATCTCCAAGGTTTGTCCTTACATTTCATTTCATTTCAATGTATTTTCATATTTCTCACATAAAGTACAATAAAGTATCTAAAAACGAACATTATACAGAAACATAAATTAGATGAAACTTCACCGGAATGTACAAAAGTGTGTCTCGGTATAATCACAAGGTCTGTATACATGAGAGTTGAACTAAGGTCAGAATGCGAGGAATTTGATGGGGCCTGCATAAAAGCAAGCTTGTACAGCCGCAGGTCCCGTGATAAATCAGATTAGGGGAACTATGAAATACAAATATCTTTTTAGACCATACTATAACTGTAAAACCGATTAAAACAAACAAAAAATCAGCTTAAATAAATGTTGCTAAATATGATAAAAATAAATTTTATTAAAAAAATACTTTAAAAGTACAAGGCTAGAAACAGAATTTTTTACTATGGGGAGGGGTTCTGTACCCTCAGATTTATGGCTTGTAAAACAAAAGAAAACAATAGGAATAAATAGACCATCAAGGCGTCCTATTTTGAGTATTTGCAGACACAGGACATTGATTACAATTTGAATTTGAATATTTCAGAAATGAAATTCAGAGTTAAAAGAGTTAATAAATTATATCAATTTCTTCCTTGTTCAATGGAGTGGATCAGAGTAAGTGACAAGTACAATTCAAATCTCTAGTATCTAAAATGATTGTGAGGTTCTTGCAGTTATAATGAATCCCGTTAAGGTAATACAAATCACTGTGCCTAAATATTTTCCCAACATTTACAATTAATATATCAAACACATTCCATCGATTTCAACATTCTCTCATTACCACAGAGAGTCACAAAGATATTCTGTAAGTCAGGCTCAAGCAAATGAAATACTCCAATTCATCACCTGATAGGATCAAACACATATACAGCAACAACAAACAAATCACTGTCTAACTTTTAATAATCATGGCAAAGGCAATGCACACGATATCAAGATAGGGTGCAAAAGAATTATCTGCAAGATTTGACTAAGGATAGGATCTTTAAATGTCTTCATCCATCACTTGTGGAACTGATATCAAACAAACATTTGAGTGGAAACTGTTATCTCTGTAAAGACTGGTTTGTTTAATTTTAGAGAAGATGATATATCAAAAGACAAAGATGTTGTTGGACAAAAATATCATTGTTGTTATCCGGGTGTAGTCAAGACTGGATTGTGCCACACACATGTATTCCTGATGAGAATTTTTATCCTAAAAATTGTGTTTATTTGATTTCAAAGTGATGCCACAGTTAGTTAAATTGGAATCATCATAGTGAAGACTGGATTGGTCAACTTTTCATTTATAAAGGAGATGATGACCACACATTTTATTTTTTAGAGAATTGTCACCATCAAGACTAAGTCACTCACTTTATAGGGGTGTTTTAATGAGGGGCAGAAGTGCTTCCCTTCCTTGTCGTAGGTCTTTTAAATATTGGGTACATGGTGAATTTGCAAAACTGCGATATTCTCATCTGAGTTCGTGGAGTAGTTTAATTTTCTAAGAATTTGCCCTAGTTTCATTTATTTTACTCTTTCAAAATTCTTCGAAATACTTTGGGGCTTTTGGGGGCATGAGTAATCAATGAGCATGAGGTTCAATGTAGGTTTATAGGAAATAAGTATGCAGAAAAGTCTCTCTTATGAAATTATTCCTGTATTTTTGTAGCTTTCATCATATTTCTAAATGAAGATTAAAGGGAGTTACATTGGAGATATTAATGAAATGTAAAACTTCAGTTGTTGGACAAGAAGATCTATCCCCTCATCCGTATTTTCACTCACAACATCACCCTTATTTGTTGATTATGAGTTTACCACATCATGAAAAGTTGATTCAAATCACTAAATCTTACGATTCCAGGTAACATTAATCTCTTGAGACACCATTATTTTACTACAATGAAAGAAGCATTATGCCTATACACAGAGTTGTGTTCAAAGATTTTACTCACCATTTCTGCCATCAAGGTCTTCTTTATCCTGGTTCTCGTCACTTCTTCTGTACAGCATTCAGAAACGTAAAGTGTACACAAATTCTTTCATTATATGTCACTATTTGGAAAGTTGGTATGCGCAGATGGATGCAAATTTGTTGTCATACTTTTTTTTTAAAAGTATGCGATCTTTTTCTTCTGTTTTCGGTGAATCCGATGTTAACAGCTCATATGAATTATTTATAAATAAGTTCTTTTTTTTTTTTTTGTATAACAGGAATATACCCCTTGTACGAAAGAGAAAAAATAAGAGAAAGCCTCGCAGACCATGGATTACTAAGGGTATTTTGTTATCGATAAAAACACGCAATAGCTTATATACAGAAAGCGTTACACACGCGATTATATGCTGATTGTAAGAGATATAAAAAGTACAGAAATATATTAACAAATATTACACGATTGTCACGTAAATTTTATTATTCAAAAAATATTGAATCGAAAGGATCCAATACAATCAATTTGGAAGATACTTAAGGATCTTTTGGGAAATAAAAAAAGTTATTTGTTCTAAAATTATTGAAAATGGATATGAAATTACGGACCCAAGTGATATTGCTAATTCTTTTAATGAGTATTTTATTAATATAGGATCAAATTTAGCATCTTCCATAAATGAAAGTGATATTGATTTTATGCAGTATTTTTCTGAATCATTTGATATTTCTCTTTTTTTCTCACCAACTTCATACCATGAAATAGTTAACATTGTTAAAGACCTCAAATTTAGTAAGTCTTCGGGTTATGATGGTTTAAGTGTTTATCTCCTTAAACAGATTATTCATTTTATCGCACCCCCACTAGTACACATATTCAACATATCTCTCAGTTCTGGCCGCTGCCCAACCTCACTGAAAAAAGTGATTCCCATCCATAAAAAAGACGATCACACACAACTAAAAAACTACCGCCCAATATCCCTTCTCCCAAGCATATCAAAAATTATAGAGAAAATTGTTTATAAAAGACTATTTCCTTTTTTAAATAAAAATGAAATTCTTATTCCGAATCAATTCGGATTTAAGAAAAACCATTCTACAAATTACGCTATTACTCAACTTTGTGATAAGATAATTGAAGCTTTTATTAATAAGGAACATATTGTTGGAGTTTTTAATGGACCTGAGTAAGGCATTTGATACTATTGATCACAAAATTCTTATCCGCAAATTAAAACATTATGGAGTTCGAGGAATACCTCTTTTATGGTTCACCGATTATTTATCTAACCGTGAGCAATATGTTGAATTTGATTCATGTTCCTCCAGCAGGTTAAAAATCAATTGTGGAGTACCACAAGGGTCTATCTTAGGCCCTCTGTTATTTCTTATTTATGTTAATGATATAATTAACGTTTCACCAATATTAACTTACATTTTGTTTGCAGATGATACAAATATATTTTATTCACATAAAGATCCACAGATACTTATCCACACACTTAATTTTGAATTAGGTAAAGTTTCTTCCTGGTTCAAATGCAATAAATTATCTTTAAATATTGATAAAACTAATTTTATACATTTCAAAAACGTTCATTCTTCTGATATTGAATGTAATTTATATATTGATGGGTTACCCCTCGTAGAAAAAAAGTCTACTAAATTTCTTGGTGTAATTATTGACGCTAATCTTACCTGGAATGAACATGTAAACAATATAAGTAATATTGTATCAAGAAACATAGGTATATTGTTCAAACTGAAAGATTTTTTGATAGAAAAGTCTCTTTTTATTTTATATAATGCACTGATTTTACCATACATCACATACTGCAATATGGTATGGGCAAATTCTAACAAGACAAAAATTCAAAAAAAAAAAAAAGAGCAAAAAAGAGCACTCCGCATTTGTACCAACTCACATTATCTTGCAAACTCTGAACCATTATTTTTTAAATTGAAAACTTTGAAAATCCATGATATTCATACATTACAAAGCGCAATATTCATGTACAAATACAAATCCAACACTCTCCCTTCCTCGTTCCACAACCTATTCACTGTGAACTCCAGCGTCCACGCTTACCCAACTCGACATTCTAAAGATTATCACCTCCACAATCCCAAGTTAATGATAGCTCACAAGTCAATTAGACATCATGGATCTGACGTTTGGAATAATCTTAATCAAATTAAGACAACCACCAAATTACATTCTTTTAAGGCACTTATGAAAAAATATCTTTTATCGAAATATAATGATGTATGAGTGATAAGAAGTTTTGGGTTGTTTTTTTTTTACGTTCACTCACAAACAGTTTATATTGATATAGTATTAGTTTTAGTACTTTGCTGCACATAAAAATTGTATACAGAAGTATGTAGAAGACATACATGTGACACAAAGAATAAACCAGAATCAATTTAATCAGGTACATATACCCAAACATTAAATTACCAAAATTGTATTTCATCGCATGCACAGCTCAGCACAGCACAGCACTGCACAGCACTCACCTCAGCACAGTATTATAATAAAAAATGCCTATTGATAACAAATAAACGAAAACTTTTTTGAATTCCCCTTTACTTTTGAATTCATAAATTATTACAATATTTTGGATTTGACTATTGATTCTATTTTTGTAGACACGTCGGTTATACAGATATGTAAATCTATTTTAAGTCTCGAATTTTACCCCGAGGCCTCGATCCATGTCAAGCTGCTGCTTATGATCGCGGTCTTCTGCTTTTCTGTTATTATAATAACAAAAAAATATTGAATTTTAAAAATCAATTTATTCATATCCCCTGTGTTATATTTTTTTTTCTAAAATACGTTTAATGAAACGACGTGATATACTCTGAATGAATAATCAATTATTATTTACATACTCTACAAGTGTTGATTTAACGATTCGCCTCCGAACTTTTTTTTTTGTGTGAATGATATGCTACACGTCTTATACATCGAATACTGTCACGCTCATAGTGTGTGTGTATATATGTACCTTGAATTAATTTGCAAGACAGTATATGCTTGCTTAAATGTCGTGTAACGTTAATTTCTAAATATGTGTATTCTTTTGTTATGTGTGATTTGGAAAAAGGCAGAAATAAAATCAATCAATCAATTAATATTAACTTTTCATGAGGCAACATGCGTTTCACATATGAACCTTGATTACATTTCTTGTAAGATGACCCCATCCCATACCTACCTTGATTGAACAAAGAAAATTCTGAGCACCTGCAGAATGCCAAAATTTGTATACTTGTATATGCAAAATATCAATGCAAGCTACTACGCTTGAATCACATGATGGCTTGTTCTTTTCAGTGGTCAAAATTGCGCATTCAGAGTGAGACATTTATATATAAGGGAGAGTTGATTTTGTAGACCCTTACACTTGACTTCACCTCTTTCAGAACGGAGGAGGAGTAACACAACCATTATTCAACATGTATGTCAGTAATAAGTTGAGGGAATAGGGAGTTTTCGATTGGGTGAACGAGAAGGACGTGCCGCCGAGCGCAACCGTACGTCAAGGCGTCACGTCTGTACGTTGACCCGCTGCTAAAACACATTTCGATTTCGGGCGCCGGCGTCACGTCTCGTGGCATGGCGTGTGCAGGAGGCAACCTGTGCCTTGCGTGCATGTATGCGGAATTTGTGACTCCTTTCTGTACTTGTAATATTTATATTGTCTTTGACTAGATGCGTATCCTGGGAGGAATTATGTGGATTTTAGAACATGATGCATAGTAAGACTACTAGGCAAATGCACTGCTGCACTAGCTAGGCCAAAAGCACCAAGATCTGTTTGCGTACAGCATTACGTGTAAATGCATGTGTGGGACTACGGTAGGCAGTTGCAAAGTGCGAAACAGTGAAAACAGGCAAATAAAGTAGGTACCAGAGGCTGCAGTTTGTATGTCAGCGCTGCTGCTGTGACGTATCAAAATCATAAGCTTTCATGTAATTAGAATATAAGTATTCTCTCGAAAGAAAAAGGAAAACAGGTGAACTGAGCACGGATTTCCCGAGAGTCATCGTGCTCTTTCGTACGATACCCGAGAGGAGTGTGACGTCATAGCAAGGTGGGTTGAGCGCGGCGCAACCGATTTGGGTGGACGGTGATAACCGGGGTTAACGCGTTCGAAATTTGTGCGATGAGCCGAGGGTCGACACTCGCGCATGCGCAGTACGTAAAAACTACGTCATAACAGGGTGACGCCTGGCTCAACGTGCAAATCGAAAAGTCCCTAATGTGTAATTTTCACAGAATAACAAAATATGTGATTATATATAATAATTATATTATATATGTAAATTCAAGAACTGTAGTTGTCTAGTCATCCAAAGATTTAGACATTCATTGCTTTTTAATGCAATACCAGATTTTCCTCAAACCTCATGTATACATTATCTACTATTTTAATATACAGCTGTATTCGCTCAATTAACATGTTAATCTGGGTTTCATTTTCTTCTACATGAAGAGAACATACAACTTTTATACCAAAAAGCGAGGGTATTAATGACTTTGTCTTCTGATGAAACAAACCTTCTGTAGAAAATGAAACCCACAACCAGACCAACTATAGTGAAGATGGTGAGACCACCAACAACACCACCAGCTATAGCACCAATTGCAGAAGGCGGGTCTGTAACAAACAGCGTCCAGAGAGATGTGATGTTGGACCAATTATAAAATATCAATATTACTGCAAAAAGGGGCAGGTGAGATTGTACATGTGAGGCATAAATAAATTAATAGGGACAATACCTAAAGGATATCAAGCACACATTCAGTCCAGTAATCCTTTGCATGGATATACACAGAGGAATATATACATACATTAAACAGATAAATACAACTCTAAAGTATGGTATGAATTCTTTAGTGACCTATTATTGCAGAATTACATCGAAGTGTTTCCACTATTTACCTCCATACAGATACAGTGCTCAAGGCAATATACCTCTGTAATGAGAGGTGCACACATAGCTATAGGTTAAATTAGGGTCTCTGTTACTGTGCTTATTGACATTGCTGCGTGACATTTGCTAAAAATTCCCAAACCAGGCTTTATATTCCATGAAATAATAACTTGCCTTTTAAAAGTCATCTGAATCAAGTGCTAAAATCAGCAAATGCTTTCATAAAATGCAATTTACTGCTGCTGCAATTACGTTTTCTAGGCGACTTACTATTTGTTTCACCAACGATCATAGGTGACCAGTCACTTTCACCAACACCATTGACAGTTCGTATCTGTGGAACAGATATTCTTATAAAGATCAAATGTTTATGTTCTAGGGAAACATACAGGTTTATCTACAGGCATACATAGAGGTTACATTTTTATCAATTTCCTTGTATGTATTATTGAATGAAAAATTCATACACACAGTAGCATCAACATCCTGTTCACAAATTCTATTCTAAGTAAACTGGCACAGTCCTGTAAGAATTCCAGTTATTTTTTGGGAGATTTTGATATGTTCATCAGTACTTAATTTTGAGGACAATGTAAGTTAACAACTGTTTGAGCAACCCAAACAAAAGTTGGAGCATGTACATGTAAGAATAAGTGGAGTAAGCCTTGCCTAACAACTTTTGTGCACACAGGCTAAAGGTCAAAGGTCACATTTCAAGGTTAATTGCTAAAATTTCACCATTTTCTCGACCTGTATATTTCTGTTTTTTTCTATATATTTCAGTATTTTTTTAATGTCTGAATGTAATGTTATGAAATTCGGTGTGTGGCCTACACATTACAAGATTAGGATTCTCTCGGTAAGTTTTGGGTCATGAGATCAAGGTCAATTAGTTAAACTGATATACTTTTGCTTTTTTCCTTCGTTTCTTGGAAATGGCTGAAAGCATATCTTCATTAAACTTAACAAGTAGGTATACTTGCTCGACATTGATTCTATTTGAAGTTTTGGGTTATGAGTTGAAAGTTCAAGGGTCAGAGGTCAGTTTAAATGGCTAAAATGACATTATTTTCTGTATGCCCTGGATATGATTGAATGTATACACTTACAATGTACATGTAACAGTGTAACTGCCAGTGTAACTGAACTTGGCAAAGACAATATTGTGCATGCATTACCACACAGTAACGACATGTACATTGTAGAGAAAGTTTTTGGCCATGGGGCCAACGGTGCAGTGAAAATTAATAGCAATCCTCATCTCAAGCAATATTGTACCAGCCGGTTAAAATTTGATCTGGTCACCAAATATTCTTTACGTCATTTCCTCATATGGCTTTGACCATTTTATACAAGTAAAGCAAGAAAAATAAAAGGCCTTTACACAATGATTCCCTGAGATCCTACTCTATATGATTCAATCCTGTAAATCCAAATTAATTTGTGGTAGTGGCATGAATCTAAGGTGCACTATGCACGCACGAAATGCATCCAGTATTAGTACAAAGATTATGTAGTTCAACACCCCACGACTGAAGAACACTACAAATTTAACTCATATACTAGTAAATTGGATGTTCCTAATCCACAAGGTAAATGATAGAGGCCATTCACAATTTTTTTTTCTGCTGGTTTCTATTCACTATTTCACATACCTTATGACGAGAAAACAAACTTGAAACAGAAAAAGATTTTTTTTTTTTTCAGACATGGTAAGCACCAAACACAAAATCAGTGTAGCACTTTATTGGTGTTATGATGCATGGTCACCATTGCATGCGTGTGTCTATATGTAGGCCTACACCTCTATGCATATGTGAAGGCTTACGTATGCTATCATGTAGAATTAGCTTTACAGAGATTATAAAAGCATTTTCAGAAAGGTTCATTTGAGAAATTTAAGAAGTTATGACCAGATCTGTGATTGCTATAAACAGGTCAAGCTATAAGAATCTGGTGAATGCAAGTTACAGATCTGTGCAATACACTGTAATTATTTTTTGTTAAAGCATATATCTCGATAAAGGCTAGCTAGCAAGGAGTTTCGGGAGAATAGAATGAAAAGATGAAGGACAAACATACCTGTACTGAATACATACTTCCAGCCAAGAGGTCAAGGATAGGGTATATCACATCAAACTCTCCATCATCGACTGTGATCACAGTGTAATTACTGTCTATTTCTGGTGCTGTACGGCGATACTGCAGCCTGTAGGCCTGAATTGCTCCATTAAGGTGTTTAGGAGTGGCTGCAGACCATGTTACAGTGAGGGAATCCTGGCTAGTGTCTGATATTGCTACATTAACTGGTGAGGGTGGAGCTGGTAAAAAGAACAGGCACGACATAACGGAAGTATCTTTTAAGAAATATATCTATTGTATAGCTTGGATGTGTTCGTATAAGCATGGATCTTGCATATCACTATTTACAGTTGTCTAGCCATTATGACTTTCACCACAATAAAAAGATTAATGAAAATGAGGTCTCAGATGTATGATTTTGATATTGTCAAATTTGTCAGGTTCAAAAGTTTCTATAACATCTCAACAATTTCTCTCTTTCCTTTCCTCACTTTATACTTGCCAGTATTTAAGTGTCACCATGCGAAAAGGAGAAAGATTTTTTTTTAATGAGCTGTACAGCAACAACTTGCTTCTAAAACATGTAAGTTGTCCCACCTAATTTCCTAAAACCTTTTACAGCATCAGAAAGAAAAGCAGCCATCAAACACCACAATATAAGAATTGCCTTTAAAGTTTAGATGCAGTCAAGCATGTTATCATGAGTTCATTCGTAACTCTGTTTCACCTGGCCACTTTAATACCATGTCAACCTTCCCAATTCCTATTTTTATGAGGATATTGACAACAACAAAAAAAATTGATGAAAAAGGATTGAGGCCTACACGGTCCCTATGAATCTGTCATTGTAACACACGCTACACTCAGTGCTAAAGCATTCTAAGCATGCAAAAAAAAAATATAATATGTTTGGTACACATCAGAAATACGTCCATGTAAAAAGTTCAAAGTGAATTTTGGTAGGAAATAATGTTAGCGCAATCAGCACTGTAGACATGTCTTACTTTCTTCCAGTGTCCTTACGATCATGTCATTGCTTGGATCACTTTCTGAATCTTTGTTGGCAGCAGTCACTGAGATGGTGTACTCTAGATATGGTTCTAGGTCTGTCAGGATGACCTCAGTACTAGGAAATGTTTCTGGTAATTTAGATCCAGAAAAGTCTGAGATTTCTGCTGTGTAGTGGACTGTGTAGGCAATGAAGCCACTTCTGCATTCTCCTGTTCCATTGGGTGGTGCCTGGAAAATAATTGAAGGGATTGAATCATTATAGCCCCATCTTACTATAGATGGCGATTTTACTATGATCCTAATATATATATATATATATATATATATATATATATATATATATATATATATATATATTGTATACGCATGTGACATCATACACCAGTCTTCTCATCCAGCAGTGAATGCGCAGATACTTTATTAAAAAAAAAAAAATTAAAAAATCCTAACTTTTGAACGGATTTTCCGATTTCCCCCCAAACTTTCACTGATGTGTTCTACTAATATTGTTGCCTTCACTCAATCCACATGTAAATGAAGGTGGACTTGTCCTTTATATCTTCTTTGTTCATTAGTTTTTGTTTGTTATTTTCTTGCATCATTGCTACTCAATGCAAATAGTATTAGTTGTAGTCATTGCAAATATCTTCAGGAAATTGGCTCTATGTCTGATACAATAAGTAATTCGTTCGCAGACCGGTCTTTTAGTATATATACATTTTACCTGTTCACTTCAACCAATGTTTGACTAAACAGTTCAATTCAACACCATGTTCAAACTAGTGTTGTTCTAGAATGCTAAGGTGTAGGACAGAAACTATATTCTGCATATCCATGTTGGTTTGGCCCTAGCTGGCATTCGATTAAAGAAATCATAAAACCCAATTTATATTTAAACAAAATAGAGGATATACCATAACCCAAATGATATAGATGAAGTGAATGCAGCGATATTTAAAAGTAGAACACATCAGTTTGAAGAAAAACGATTTTAAAGTTAGGAATTTTTAAAAGTTTGGTGCTGTCATCGCTGGATAAGGAGACTACAGTGAAAACTTGATATAAAGATATCTGATATAACACAATACCTGATATAACAACCAGTTTCACCGGACCCAATGAATTAATTTTGTTTGGTAACGTTTATTGACTGCTGATATAACAAAATATTTGATATAAAGAACAAAATTGAAACTTGGTCCCATGGATTTTCGTTATACTGAGTTTACTGTACTACACTTCATAACGTCATTTTGGATACAAAAAAAAAGAAAATACAAGGAAAATTCAATGGAAATAATTTTTCATCAAAAGTACACATTTCATTGACTTGTTACCGACAATTCTATAGTTTAAGAATAATCAAGTACAATTGAATCATAACTTTACTTTAAAAATTTCAACATGTTTAAAAATGCTTTTGAGGTGCAAAACTACTTTTGGGGTGCTGGGCTAACAATATAAGGCATATTGTTATTTCTGTAAGTATTGAATATGTCTTTAATACACAAAGAATTCTTGTTCTAAGCATATCATATTCAACAAATGTGTGTTTTTTTTTAGTCATTCATGTATCTTAAAAGATGAATTGCAAATTAACATATGAATAGATTTGATAAATTTAACACAATAGCACAGATTTCTGTTTTTCTGACTAGATATCATACTGCTTTAAATGTTTTTCTTTTAAAGGACTAATAGTTCCATGTCATTTTAACAACAACTGTATTCGATTGCGCAAAGCATGGAAACTTTGGTTCTGAATTGACAACATATTCTTCGAAATGATCCTGTATATCATGAAATTTAAGACTGCCCACTATGTTGATGCAATATATATGCATATACGTATATATGAAGGGTTTGTTTGCAAAAACCGATAAGTCCATTTTTGAAGATTTTGAAGTACGATCTCTGTCATAAAGTACAAAATAATACCTTTTAAATGATATATTGGTCACTGCATATAAAGGCATATTTTTTAAGTTATGGTCAAAAGAAGCAACAATTTTCTTATTATTCTCTTTATTTTTCTTGACCTTTAATCGCAAATATCTCCATTTGGCAAATATGGACTTATCGGTTTTTGCAAACAAACTCTTCATATGTATACTCATTAGGTTTCACTATAATGACAGCGCTATTTAGCTGCATTATTATTAGTAGAAACAAAGCTTTGACAGAGAAACCCACAACAAACACTGAGTTGGAGTATCACACTTGTGTATTTTCCTTTCCAGATACTTCACAACACAAAATGAAAACGTAAACTACTAAAATGACCTTCGAAATCAAGATACATTTGTAGAGATATAATTAATAAATTTGCACAAAAAAGAACGCTAGGAGAGGCAACCAACCTACTTAATTAAAAGTGGAGCTAGTGAAAAATTGTTTCCAGCTGATACACTGGTGATTCACATTGGCCCTGGATAAATGGTCACCCGACAGTAAGAATCCCATTCCATTACATGTGTATTATATAAAATAACGAGAAGTGTACACTCAGTTTGTGATGAATGTACTCCTCAAAACATTCTAACGAGATGAGAATTATCTCTATATAACATATAATTTTAATTAATAGGCTTCCCTTTTAAGATATAAAGACATCGTGTAGAATACATACCTGCCATGTGATATTGATTTGTCTGGGAGCATTTACTGTTGCTGAGACAAGGATTGGGGAGGCACTGGGACCTGACACAAAAGAAGTGAAGAGAAGAATCAACAAAATGGTCTATGTGTATAATTTGTTATTCAAGTGATTGACAACTGATAAATTTATCACCTCCTGTTGGGCCTCATTAAAATATTAATTAATTAAGGTATCGATTATATGCTCTTTGAAGGTTTGCATGGTGGTGAGAATGAAAAAAAAGGAGAGGCTTGAGGTCCATCCTGTGTGAAGTCCTAACAAGGACTGTGGAGAGAAGAGATGAAGAAAGTGAAAAGAAAAAAAAAATAAAGAAGGGGGAATAGTTTTCTTGTGTTGCTTAATAATTGGTGTGATAAGAAGGTGGAACTTCCATGTGTAAAGTCCTAAAAAGGATTGATTTCTCTTTTCTGTTCTGTTCTTTATTTTTGACAGGAAGTGAAGTCCTTTGACGGAACGATCAGCGTGTGGACTGGCCAGATAAAAAAGTGTTGGTTTATTTGTCTAGTCATAATGACGCAGTCCTGAGAGGACAGATCACTGTGTGCCGAGTCCAGGTATGGACTGTCTGTTTGTTTGTTTGTTTATTCTTTTGTAACAATGGTGCATTCTGTATTATTGAAATTGTAAGTTATCATTAGGGACGTACTGTTTCATGACACTTCAAGATACAGTAAATTCAGAAAGGTTGAAATTGTTATTGATCAGTAACACATTTTGTAATCTTTGCACACAATGTTTATGTGTGGGTCTTTTTTTCCAACTTGCACAAAAGATAAATGAAAGAAGTGGATCGCCACACAAAAGTTCCCAGTGTACATCATGAAAAAAAGACAAGCAGAATAAGTTTGGTTCTTCTAAGCAGTGCAAGAATAGAGAAACATTATCCCTCACCTAAGCCAATATGGTCTCATGATTCGTGACAATTAAACATTGTAGGCTGTTATATATGCATATTATTATGCATCATATGCATTTGTTAATTGTTCACTTTCACTGCAAGTGAAAATTGTGACTCATATATTTTTCATGTTTTACTGTTCTTTAAAAATCCGGCTTTCACAGCATATAGCTTTGTTCTAAATCAACAAATATCCCTTGCATTCATTAATGAATATGAAAGCTATGTCTAAGGAATCTGAAAATATTATGCTGTGGGTATTTTGACCCTCACGTTGATTAGATTGGACTTTACATAAATTTCAGTAATTTGGCCTTCCATCCTCCATACACGAAATAAGTTCAAGAAAAATGATCAATAACTTCTGAAATTTTGGCATTGTGTAAAATTCTAATCCAACTCTTAAAATGCTGTAAGTGCAATTAGTGAAAATAAAAACCTCTAAATTTTCAATACTGCAATGTGAGGATTTTTGTTCATAAGCATGAAAGTGTAATCGTGTTAGTCTTAACCCAAATTATTCAAATTAAAGATTCTTGCATCAAGTTATCTTTATTGCAACTGACTTGACAAATAGCCGATAAGTAAAGACATGCAGTAACCTCTTCATAAGAGATGAGAACCGTCACTGGCTATGCTGATGGAAGCTAGGTATAGTCTAGTGGATATAATTCCTGTCCAGCAATTAGTATGTCGTGGATTCAAATCCAACCTGAGAATGTATGGCCATGATTTTTTTTTTTTTCATGGGTATTGTTCGAAGACATGGAAAAAAATCACTATTCATTTATGTCGATAAATGGCGATTTTTCCATCACTCGCAATGAAAATAATACATGCATGAATCATTGATTTGCGACGTCTTACTTGCACATTTGGTCGTTGTTTGGAATACATTGGATCTGGGTCCTGTCCCTCCTGGACCCTCCCTGACTGCTGCTACACTGACCTCATAGTCAGTGTCTGGATCTAGACCATCTACTGTAGCAGATGTCATTGAGGCTGCTACTATTTGTCCATCATTCCAGTTTCCACCAGGAATCCTGTAATAGGTGATGTATTCTGTTACAGGTGGGTCTCCAATATCAGTCTGCTCATTCCAAGCCATCCACTCAATGGTAAGAGAGCTGGATGTTGATGTAGTCACTGTTGGTGCAGCTTCAAGTACAGGCAGGACTGTGAAAGACATATCACAAAAAGAATCCTGATCTTAATTAAAGGTAAAACAGAGTTTTCATAAGACTGCGTAAATTGTTAAGTGTTTTGTCCTAAAATGGAGAAAACCGCGAAGAAATACATTATAAATAATGCTTATACACGATTTCAGTTGAGTAACAACGAAAATGCAAAATATAACTTAAATAGTTACTTCGGAAGTAATGTTACATTACTTACTCAGAGCATACCCGATTGTGGTTGCCATGTGATGTTTCATATTTAACTACATTGGTTATTACAATATCATATCAAGCCATAGCAGTATCCATTATAGGTCGAGAGTGAGTTTGATAGCTGCATGTGATTCAATACTGCAAGCCCGTACTGCTCGACACGATTTTATCATCACATACTAGTAGAGTTCCACATACCAAGTACTTAACAGGGAGGGTGCTCCGGGAATTAAAGTCAAAACCAACTTGTACTATTTCATGTTTTTGATCTCAAAATGTAGGCCCTACTCCAAAACAGCTCAGTATCCAAGTAAACCAGACAAGAGTGCCTTTGTGGAGCCTTTTGCTATATTGCAAACAAATTTCAAATGGTGGAAGATGAAATTTGAGATCGTCTACACACTATTTTCAGAATTTAGAACTTCATTTATGTGCAGGAAATATGTTGCAGCAATTCTTAAGATATAGATTTTATCAATGTAAAGAAAGTACATTGTGTGAGGCTACAAATTGGATAACGCAGTGTTTACCAAAACCCACTTCTACTACCTACTGCAGCTCTGATATCAAATAGGAATTTTAAAGTTTCATAAGATATCTTCCAATTCATTCATCGTATTCTTTTTGCATTTTGATTAAAGAAAATAAATTTGAATTCCTATCTTAAGCAATGATGTTCTGTCTTTGTTAATGACATCATGAAGAGTTTGACTTGATGTCATGGATATTATACATCATGATTTCATATAAAAGAGTGCACTGAAATATGTTATATGTAGCTAAACTTGCAAAGAAGTCCTGGTGCATATTCACTTTGCCTATCATACCATGATTGATATTCTATTAGCATTTGTAACATTGCTAACACTGCAGTTATGCAATCTAAATGTCAAACATCAATTCTATAACTAATTTCATTGATGATACAAAGGTTCTTTCACAGGTAAAAGTAATGTTGCTGAGAAGAGTTGATTATTTCAAATATATGTGTAGCCAGTGAGTAGTCAAATCTGGATGGAAGTAAGACAGCTATATATGAAGGGATATTGTATATACAAAGTGTAGTATTCTGCACTGTACCCTGTCACAGACACCAAGAACATAGGGACTATAAGAATTTAAAAAAGAATCCTTCTGTCACTTTAATACACACTCCCGACCTCTGTTTTGGTTCACGAGAAAAAACAAACAAATTTAATGAACAGTTTATTTTTGACATCTGGCCAATGTCTTGAAACACCAGATGCTATATTGCCAACTTTTGTCCTTTTTGTTGGTTCCGTCCAAGTTCAAATGAACAGGCGTTATAGCTATAACCAAGCTTTTGACGTAAATAAGTTGCAAATAACTGTGTCATATATCACACATATTATCATAGAAACATAATGCACATCCAACGATACATATTTATGTCTTACCGTAAGTCATTGTATCAACACTAAGACTTGCTTGATCTTCATTTAGGACACATTCATATTCTCCAGAAGTCTCTTGACTAACTGTAAAGACTATCATACGCTTTTCTCCAGATGAATCCAAGAAACTCTGACTTCGCCTTATGCCGGAATCATTGCGTACACCATCTATGAGCCGGTAGAGGCTGATATCTGTTGCATTAGGTGGTGGGTCTCCTTCAACAACACAGGTGAGGGATGACGGCTGATTTGGATTTACTTTGACACTGGTGAGACTGGAAATTCCTGAAAGGAAAAAGAGTATACCAGATGTTATATTCACATGAGAATCATTCATAGGCTTTGTACGAAGTGAAGATCTTTTACTCCAGTCTTTTCCACCAAACAAAGATGGTCCAATAAAAACCGTTTTAAAAGTTGAACTCCCTTCAGATAATTACCCGTTTGACAGTCCTTCTCAATCCAGTTTGGTAGACACTGTCCTGTACAGATTCCAGACACTTTGTCACAGGTGCTTACATCACAGTGGCATGGTTTTACACACCCGAGACCATAGAATGCTCCAGGGCACTCTGGAAGATCATGCAAACAAAAGACAATAGATTTATTGTTATCAGTTACTAATACAAACTTAAGACAATGGATTTACTCTTATAAGTTTATACTAGTGCAAACTTAAAACAATGAAAGGAAGAAACTTTGCACTAATCAGTCAATGTCATGAAGGATCAACACCTTTCTTGAGAGTTTGGTGACCCGAGTAAATTTATATGATATGACAAAGGATCAATAATTTTGTACCCCGGTTTCCATCCTCAAATGATGCAAGTGTCTTATTAATCATGATGAGCTGATTTTGAATCCTTTATTGTACGTAGAATTGTCCAGTAGACCATGTCCATAACCTGGGAAAGTTGTTAAGGTTCCATGTTCCCGTTCATTCGTGTTTTAGATGGAAATTGAGGTAATAAAACACACACACACACACAACTCGGTTGCTACGCTACCAACGATTGGCAATGATCTTTACCACCCAAATTAGCATATTCAGTTAATTTGATTGATTTGATTTGATTTGATTTATTTACATTAATATACATACATTATTCACAAATATGCACATAGTTTGTACACATGTTATTATACATTTTGTGTGGATCGTCATAAGCTATGAAAAGCTTGACTGGGACGTCCAGTATGGATAACGTACACATATTATGTACATAAACATCATTGAAAAGAAAATATATTATGCACGTTCAACTGCTTCATAGATAGGGAAATGAGAGAAGGAGAGAGGAAGAAATAAGAAGAGGGTTACTGTACATCATGGTGGTTAAAGGTATACAAGATTGACAATTCTGGTAACATAGAAAGAAAGACTCGCTGCTATTATGTATACGTGATCTACGTATGGCAAAATAAGCCTGTATAATAAACAAAATAAACCTGGGGCGAGAGAGCAGGCAAGAACCATGAAAATTGTATTGCTTAAACATTATTTGCAAAGAAGGGTATTCTTCACTAGTCTTCTAAAAGAATGCTTTGATTGGCACCGTCGTACTAATACTTTATGAGAAAGAGAATTTCAGATGTAAGGACCGGCATGTCGTATGGATCGATGGGCAAAGGCAGTTTTTGGATTTTCTAGGTGCACGTTTGTCGAGGTTCTGGTTGAATAACTATGAATTGCCGAATTAAAACGAAACATGTTTAACAGGTTGGTGGGGGAGTTCTTGAGAATTGAATCAATACATAAAGACAGCACTTTGGAGGTAATGAATGTCGTAAATGGAGAGTGTACGCAATTGAAAAAACAATGGGTTTGCATGAGACCTGTAATCCGAGTTCGTGCAAATACAGGCAGCTTTTTTCTGAAGGAGAAGCAGTGAGTTGAGTTTAGTCTTCTGACAAGCCCAAACGATATTGCAGTAAGAAATATAAGGCAGGATAATGGAATTATAAATGGTGAACAACGTAGAGCTTGATATGTATGGTCTGAGTTTGTACAATATTCCAACTCCGCGTGCTACAGAAATCACAACATTGGCAATATGCGGATTCCAGTTCAACTTGTCATCTATGTATATAGTAACGCCTAAAAAATTCGTACTTTCTTTCTGTTCAATTTTCATAATACGCTAATCTATAATGATATCAAAATGAATGTCACTGTTTATTGATCGTTCACTTATGAACTGTATAAATTTGTCTTTTCTACATTTAATGATAACTTATTGCTTCTGAACCATTCGGAGACTTTGGGTAATTCTGTATTCATAGTGTCAATGAGACGGATAAGATTATGATCAGAAAGAAATGCATTGGTGTCGTCTGCAAATAAAATGAAATTAAGTAAAGAGGATGAATTACAGATATCATTGATGTATATAAGAAATAACAAAGGCCCCAGGATTAAACCTTGGGGAACCCCACATTTGATTGGTAATACATCAGAGTGAAGGTTGTTATAGATAGTATATTGTTTTCGGTCACAAAGATGTTTTTAAACCACATAAGAGGAGTTCCTCGTATACCATAGACATTCATCTTTTCTAACAATAAACTATGATCAATGGTATCAAAAGCCTTACTAAGGTCCATAAACACTCCAAGTACATGTTCTTTCTAAGATAATGAAATAGAAATCTTATCACAGAGTTCAATAAGAGCTACGTCTGTTGTGTTTCCTAAAACCATATTGACAAGACGTGAGTAAGTTACTTTGTATCAGAAAACGGTACAGTCTGTTATATGCAATTCTTTCCAGAACTTTTGACATACTAGAGAATAGGACGATAATTGCTTATAAGGGAAGCATCTAACTTTGGCAAGTTTCATTTTACTTGGAATAACATCAGTACTTAATGATAAGTTGACAATATGAGTAAGTGGGGTAACAATATTCAAAACTACTTTCTTTAAAAGATTATTACTTATATCATCATGACTTACTGAATCACTACATTTGAGCGAATTAACAACTTGTATAATTTCACTATATGTTGCTGGAAAAAAAAATATAGAAAACTCACATGGGGTTTCAAAATAATACCTAAAATCTACCTTTGTGCTTGGCACCTTTGAGGTTTGATTAGGTCCAACATTCACAAAATATTAATTAAAAACATTTGCTATATCTATTGATTTATGATATGCATGATCTCCATGACTGAAACTATTTTGGGTTGTTGATTGTTTTGAACGACCAAGTACATAATTTATAATTTTCCATGTAGCTGAAATACCATTCTTACATTATTAAATTTAGAAGCGAAGTATGATCTCTTAGACAAACGAATAACAAATGTTAATTTATTCCGATAAACCTTATATCTATTTATATTACTCACAGCGGGATTTCTAATACTCATTTTATAATACATATTTCTCTTGTTTATTGAATTCAGTATTCCTTTGGTTATCCAAGGCTTAATTCTACGTTTACGTTTACATTGCCTTTTGACTTTGGGTATATTTTTGTCTAAATAATACTGAAAACGTGTCATAAAAACATTAAAAGCTTCATCCACATTTTCTTCCAACAATAGGGCCTACACTGTCTCAACGTTCATAGAGATGAATATTCAAATTTGCTATTTTCTCAGAGGTAAATTTACAAGTCAACTGGGTTTCTGTAGTGTTGAGTTTGCTTTGCTGCTTCATCTCAGAAAAGACTGTAAATATAGGTAGGTGGTCTGATATACCAGATTAAAGAATATCTGACGAGGAGAAAGTGCGGCACACGTTGGTATATATATTATCAAGAAGAGTAGATGTTTGTTGTGTAATTCTAGTCGGATTATCTATAAGTGGTTCAAAAGAATTGGAATATGAATTATTTACTAATTGAATAGATACTCGATCATTTGATAATGAATCAATATTAAAACCACCAACAACAGGGAGATATGAAGGGATTTGATGATAGTAATGCAAGAGGAGAATGAGGAGAGAGATGAGAGAGAGAG
The DNA here is from genome assembly GCF_964275005.1 of Diadema setosum. Lineage (NCBI taxonomy): Eukaryota > Metazoa > Echinodermata > Echinoidea > Diadematoida > Diadematidae > Diadema > Diadema setosum. Next base: position 22,324,474 of record NC_092697.1, read on the forward strand.
AGAGAAAGGAGCAAGGAATTAAAGGCAGTTTCAAATAATTGACATAAATCGCGAACTTTCATAATAATCAGTCATCGTTGTATACATGTACATACATTTCAGTGCCCTCTAGTTTGATGGCTGGAAGGTGTAGGGGACTCCACTACGGCCATTTACCATTCGCCATTTACCTGCGAAGAAGCGGAGGTCGACGTTGTTCCTGTACAGATCCTGCACAGCTTTAGACCACTTTCTCTTCTCGGTGAGATCGTCCAGTGTCAGATCGTCCGTCATGTAGTACGGCTCATCTGCTAACTATTCTTGAACTTGGTCTTGAATAAGATGTGCCTGGGTTTACCTTGTGCCGACTTTACGTCGCGATGAGCTCTTTCAACTTTGACGTCGCAAAGCGAATTTCTCCTTGCCTCTACAAGGGCGATGCAGTCTTCATCGCTGGATTCTGGTATTCCCACGATGCGGATGTTGTTGCGGCGAGAGAATCTCTCACTTTTGTTGATGGCCGAGTTGTGCTTGGCGACTTCATACCGGAGATCTTTCACTTCCTTCCCAAGCTCTCCTACTCGTTTCTCCAGGTGTGAATTTTTCTCCTCCATCTCTGTGACTCTCCTGCTTTGAAACTCCTGCTGACCCGAGCTTTGATTCCACCAGCTGTATGCTTTCAAGAAGAGATTCCACGGCTCTTCTGATTATTGACTTAAAGTTCTTTGTCGCTTCCTGAAAGCAGCGAGCAATCCCTTCATGCGTGACCTCAACCTCTTTGTACTCACTGCTGGCTGGAATGTCAGGGATGGGTATTGGTGTTGGAATTGGAGCGGTCTTCGGGCGGACACTTCCCCCGGTAGGGCTGGCGGGTCGAGCTCCGTCTGTCCCGTTGGTTCAACCTGGTGTTGTTGTCTTGGGAGGCGACGAGGCTGTTTTGGGCCTCACAGTACACTAATCGTCCTACTTTACCTTTCTTGGCAAGCTATCTCTTTGATAGTTGTTCATGATGATGTCAAATGTGCCCGAAGTATGTACTCTCTAAAAAAAAAAAAAAAAAAAAAAAAAAAAAAAAAAATCGAGTGAAAATATTCACTCTTAAAGGAGTGAATACAAAAAAAAAAAGAGTGAAGTTAGAGTGACATTGGAGTGAATTTTGAGTGAAAATGTTAATTTTCACTCGTTTTAGAGTGACCTCAGGGATCACTCCAAAATCTTCGAGTGATCCCTGAGGTCACCCCAAAATGAGTGAAAATGAACATTTTCACTCAAAATTCACTCCAACTTCACTTTAAATTACCTCTTTTTTTGTATTAACTTTTTTTTTTTTTTAAAGAGAGATCCAAAGGTATCCAAAGGGTAATATTCAGTAAGCTTCGGAGAGTCGATGAAGTTGCGTGTTACTCAGTAGCAGCCATGATAACGGAGAATGATACGTTACTAATAAATTCTATTGCTGAATTGATGGAGAATCCATTTATAGCATAACGCCACTTAATAATTTTAAACTGTGCAAGCATTTTGGACATTTTAATTAATATGATAAACGAATTTGCATATATGTAACTGGAACCATATGCCATCTCTAACGTCAGCTGCAGAGACCAAGCAGGGAGGAGAGCTTTTGCATTAGTAAAATTGAAATTCAGTAATCTGATGCACGACTGGCAACTTCTCAATCAAGAAAGTTGGATAATAATATGTTAGTTAATCACAAAAATTACAAATAAGATATCAAAGTGGACAATATAAGACAATATAAGTTGAAACCTTTAATAACTAAAAATTAGTCAAAACGTTATTTATTTAGAAATTGCCCCCCTCCAAAAAAAAAAAGGAGAGAAAAGAGAAACAACATCTTTATAGTTCTGTTATTACTGCCTGCTCAAATCATTTGAAATCTAATATTCAAGCATAGCGACCAACCAAGGAGTTGGAGGACGGGGGTATCTCCTTCCCACCTGAGGGAGCTTTTACATGTAATTATCAAATTTTATATCATGCACACTTTAAATGGAATATTGGGAAATTATTTGATGGCTATAAAAGTGGTAAATGAACAAAATGAACTACAGTCTTTCATTATTGGGTCTTTGAAAAAATTATTCAAGCAAACCCTGCTTTTTTGAAAAAAAAAATACAAGAGGGGAAAAGGGAGAACAAAGACAATAAATATGTCACTATATGTCTGGGGTGCCTCTGCTTCAGTGCATTATTCCAGTTTAAAATTCAGGTGAAGTTTTGGTACGAATTAAATTGATATTTACACTAAGCATTAATGATATTGCAAATATCTTTGCAGTTCCATTGATTTCCTAGAAAGTCATTTCCAAGGAACAGATGGGATACAAGTTTCAAATTCCACAAATCAAAAACATGGAGAGAGGGAAAAAAGTCACATGTCACACTGAAAACTAAAAGATATTAAATGATCACTTTTCTTACTCAGTTTTACCACAGGATATGGGGCATTCTGTTGATTGCAGAAAAGCACACTGTCTCTACGCAGGAATGTTGACGATCCTGTCTCTTGCCATGGATTCAGAAAAGCCAAGAGCAAGTTTTAAAATTTATGAGCGCATATTTTGCTATTACCTTCGCAGTTCACTCCATCATAAATATTGAAGTAAGGAGCACACTCCTGATTTGGACACTCTCCTGTTGTCTTGTCACATGGTGCATCATTTAAACAGTGGCATTTATCCGTGCAGTTTTGTCCATAGTAACCGACATTACAGACATCTGGGACTGGTAGAAGAAAGAAAATTTTTGTCATAAATATATATATATATATATATATATATATATATATATATATATATTGCATATATTCTTGTCGTTTTTGCAAAATACATAGAATGGGGAAATGACACCCACAGCAAACGCTGATACAATTGTGTACAGTCTTTCCAGAAACACTATTGGGACAAAATCTTTAAGATCTATTCACTTTCTGAAGTATTGCAGTGTATGATGAAATAAACTTTTCTTTTTTAATCGAAAAGAGAAACTTAATTAATTGCTTCAATTTGTGTCTTCTTCTGTTGTGAAATATTCGCTTTATCTAGAAAGTTACCTGTCGTACAGAAAAATAACAGCTATGAAATAAAACTCGTCAATCAACACCGATTAAAAGTCTCCAGCAGATGCCTTTCACAAAACACCAATGCATAGCACCGCTTGTTTCAATGTTCTTTCTAAACCATGCAACATGAAAGAATATTACACATTAAAAAAAAGTATATTGAGGAAGATGTGAGAAAAATGCATCACAGCCAATATCATTTTCTTAAAGTATTCGATGGACCTTGGTTTTTACTACTTCAATTTTCAAGAGATCGTACTTTTGTTGATTTCTTTGTTCCTTACAAACAAAGATTCATAATTGTTAACAATTTGAACAATACCTCGCTCTCCCTTGGTCTTTGTTTGTCTTCCAAAGACCTTTATTTACACTGATAATGTAGATTCTGATATGACTGGATACAAAAGGCTGAGGCGGTTTCAATACTTACTCTGACAATTTTCCCCTGACCAGTTTGCCGTACAGTCTGTTGTAGGTATTTCGGAAGTAGCTGTACAGTGTCCAGAATATCTGTCGCATACACCAGACTGACAATGACATGTTTGATTGCATCCAGCTCCATAAATTCCTTCGGGACAATCTTTTGTAAAAAGTAATAAAAAAAGATGTTAAGAATAAGACATGTAACATTACTTCAAATAAAAAATAAATATATTGTTGGTAAAGAAAAAACCAACCTTTCAAGACAATGCCTATTGGAAAATAAATGCATACACTAAGCTTCCAGAAAAAATCTGAAAGCATTGCATGGATAAGAGGGAAATTGTGAGGAGTTGACTTTGACCTTTGACCCCCTGACCTTTGAACCATGTCCCCTAAATTACCTAGATAATCACTGCCAGTCAGTACATGTATACTTAGTCCCAATGTGGTACCTCGAACCATTTGTGAGATATGGAGAGAAAAAAGCGAAATTTTAAAATTTTCACTCAACCTGTGATCTTTGACCTCATGACCCCAAACTCTCTCTGAAGAATCTTTGGTTGGTAGTTTATGTATGCACTAAGTTTCAAGAAAATACCGTCAGGCATTGCATCGATACGGGGGAAATAGGGAAATTTTGAGCATTTAAAAATTGAGAATTGACATTGAATTGGGAAAAGGCCTCTGCAGGACAAAACCACCTTAAACTATGCTAGTTTTCGACGTTGAGGGCGTTGATATCCTGAATAGCGAAATAGCACGAGCAGAAGGTTTGGAAGCCAGACTAAATTTTGTACCGCATTGGGTCCAGTTTGTGTTACAGTGAGAAAAGGCCGGGCTCGGCCGTGGCCGAGCCGCGGCCGAGACTATACCTCCAGAGCTTGGCCAAATGCGCTGCCGATTTTGGTACCGCATTTTGGCCTTTTGCGCGTTTACAGTGAAATGAAGGCGATGCTCGGCCGCGGCCGAGCCCGGCCTTTTCACTCACTGTAAACGGGGCCATAGTCATTGAAATACCAACACATAGCTTACATGGCTACTTCCATGCAAACAAGCCATGTATAAAAAGTGACAGTGAGGTTTCAAGGAAGTGTGTATGTTCCCGTGCACATGGTAATCGAATGTCCATTCATGCGTGTGTGTGTGTGTGTGTGTGTGTGTGTGTGTGTGCGTGTGTGTGTTACTGTAAATTATGGAAGAATGTGTGTTGAGGTGGTTTATAGGCATTATGAGAATTTGTTTGAGTGTATGTTGGTGTTTGTTTATAAATACGTGGGTATTTGCGGTGTGCATAATATTTTATGACAGTTCGTTTGTGCTAAAATCAACTAACGATTGAGAAATTATTTACGGCGTGTCGAAATTATTCGCTAATACATAAAGCATGCCAAACTTATTCTGGGACAAGGAATAGTGATATGGAAGTTGAAGTTAAGACTGATGGAAGAATATGACTGCAGTGAAAAAATGAACAAAGACAGATAACATTTAAGGAGGGTACCTCCTTCGTATGCCTTTTCTCTCGTTCTCTCTCTCCTAGCTTGCCTCACCGCTGAAATTGACAAATGAAATGAAGTGAAATAAAAAAAAAAATGGAGGGAAGGGGAGTGATTACAACATAATGCATTCCTATGCATTATGCAAAAAAAAAAAAAAAAAAAAAAAAGCTCCCCACCCGGCTGCCCTGTAGGCTACATTGAGCTGTAGGCTAAATGCCCTTTGGGCCTATCTGTGTCTGCGTACTAGTATGCGTCTATTGTGTTATCAGCACCCTCCCTTCTTGGGCATAGAGACACAATAAACAATGGGATACGCATGAATTTATCTTTAAGTTGTGATTTTTTACATTTGATTGTACCACATTAAGTGCACACTGTATTTTCTTTTTTTTTTCATTATGCTAGCAACACTACTGCAAAGAAAGGCAGCATTTGCAGAAAGAGTATTGGCAGCAATAATACACCAACCTCTTCCACTATAGTCACCATGCACGCTGACACTGTTACTGATTCTGTCGAGCATGTGTACAAACATGATGTTGTGCTGTGTCTTGACCGCATATTTACATGCATGATCATCTACGGCTCTAAACAGCTCTTTTTTTTTTTCAGCTAGTCTCATGTCACTGACAATTCAAATTTGATTCTATGCCAGTGTCATGTATATGAGCTGTTGTGGCCATTGCATATCTTAAGTACATTAACGTTGAAGATACATTTTCTGATCTAATTTATCATTAACCAGTTTTAAATATCTGAATGTATACAGAAAGTGAAAGCAGCTTTCTTGATTCCTTGGAGCAGTGGCACTCAATGAAAAAAAAAAACAGTCATGACAGCAGGCATGAGTTTATGTATAAAAGCCATCAGTTGTAATTTAACAGCAGATTGGTCATGGCATCCACGATGAGATCATTTCTTCATAGAATTGGCTCCTTACACATTTTAATGGATCATAGGGCCATATATACAAACACAGTGAGCATAATATATAATGCATTAATGCATATCCACAAATAACAATATTAAGATAAAAGAGATAATAGGGTTGATGTTAGGAAGCTAAATTAGCTGGATGTAAAACATATAACTATATGAAAATGGGACTGGTAATTTCAGGACTAGTGTGTCCGAGTGGCTACCCACCGGTATGGAAGGTTTGTGGTGCAAGCTATAGCAGCTTTCATATGCTCCCAGCACACATTCTCATACGGAGACAGGTGATGGACTTAACTTATAAATGAACATTTAATAAGATTTCAGTTTAATATTCAAAAAGTTCATTCTTTTGAAGGTTTGTTTATCTGAAAATGAAATAAGGTTTGATAGGTTAGCTTATCCGTAAAATACAGAATGTTTGTTATTTTGAAGGTTCATTGATCTAAAAACAAAATAAAGGTCAGAATTCTGAAGGTTTGTTCGAATGCGCCGTATCCCTCATTATAGAATCACCATTTTGGGAATAGCAAACTTTTTTTTTTCTTATGTGGATTAACAAACCTTTTACACAATCAGTGACCATGAACCTTATTTATGAAAAGATTGATGAAATTATCACCACATATTTTCTCGAGCATTTCACTGAAAGTCTGTCAGTTTAAAGGATGCACACTCGTTTTTACCGGCAACGAAACAACTTCAAATCCGGATATAAGTGCACACATAAGTTTATCTTCTTAAAGAGACATTCCGGACGATTCTTATAATTTCACATCATGTAGTACATAAATCAACAGCTCCATGTATAGATTCGTGGAATTTGTTGTGGTCATTGAGCAGAGAAACCAATAAATTGAAAATCTTAAACAAATTACACTGAACAGTGTTGATGACATCAGCGCCTCATATATTTATTAAATGTAGCACTGCAGTTCCATTACAATACCACTTGCTCAACAAGTTCACCTGTGAAGAATCTATGCATGCCTTCTTTTTTTGTTCTGCTTTCTTGAGCCCCAACTCATGCATTTTTATGGTGAGGCTGCCATGTCATCATCCTTGTTCATTGCTATTTGTTATAAATTTTGAAAACATTCTCATTCCTCCTCGTAATCACTATAAATTCTGAAACGCTGTACTCAGTTAAAAACTGATTTATAGTTGTTCAAATGTTAAAGTCTGAAAATCATCCGGAGGTCCCCTTTAAGTTCCCCCAGCCCCCGTCTTGCTAGCAAGATTAGAGACTTTTCGCTACACGACGGGAAGCAATCAGCTGTGACAGTCCCCGTACTCGGACTCCCGTCCCCATGAAGGCCGTGTCACAACTTTCCGGGTAATACTTGCGTGCGACTTGTGAAGAACAATTTTTACTACCCGGAGGTCCCCGCTGATGACCCGCGCATGACAGTACCTAGAACGTACCTCACTCGTAGTCACCCGGAGGTGCGCACGCAAATATTTTTACCCGCAACCATGTTTAGGCCCTGTCACACCTTTCCGGGCAGCGAATATTTTTTTCGTACATGGAAACGCTATGGCGGGACATGAATTATTCATAAGTTTAGCTGAAATTTTGAAGTGCGCAAGCGCGTGGACTTCGTAAAATTCTATAGCTTGGCCAATTCGTACAGGATGAACGGACTTGCATACTGATGTACATAATTATTTACATATATGATCACGTGTGATCACTTCGTGCGTACATTCGATTCGCAGTTCATGAGCGCCCGACGTAACCCCGCTGGAAATATGCGGGGAGCTAGCGGAGAGCATCGTGATTGTCAGCCAGGGCAGCCGCCGGCGTGGATAGGAGAGCAGGTACATGCGTAGTTCGCGTGAAATGTACAACTTTACAAGTCACAACTTCTGCAAGCCATTGGCTTGTGGAATTGATGCCACATTACCACTATTCGTACATGCATAAATTTAATGGCCAAATAACAGCTCTTTCGAAATCTTTTTCACGACCTTTTTGTGGATCGGGTACTAGTATTCTTAAATACACCGCTACTACAGTTATTTTATTTCGTAATTCTCGCTTTCGAGAATTCATGTGAGATCCCGCTCATGCGCATGCGCAGATGCCACTACGTTCAGCGCATTCGGACTCGTGTGATACACGAGGAAATTCGCGCAGAAAAATTGTCTTTCCGTCCTATTTCGGGAAAGGTTACATCAGATTTCACCTTCTATCTTCGTAAAATTAGTTTGTGATTCGTCTCGAAGAAGTTATTGAACTCATTATGAGCGAGAAAGCGATCACAAACGACAACTCTTCGCCGCTTTCGGCAAGTACCAGCGTAGCGGAGAGGCTGGATAATGTGACAGCCGCAGTGCCTACTGCGGGTGCGAGCTCCGCCAGGTCGGCTGGCCTGAGCATGGGGTCCGGTAAGGGCAAACCTAAAGCAAAAGGAGCTACGAAAGGGAAAGCTATCGCTACTAAAACTCTGTGCAAGGCTAAGCCAAGCCCAGAGACAAGCAGTAAGGCAGAGCCAAGCTGCAAGTCACCTATGACACAGTCAACCCCGATCATACCCAAGAGTAAGGCAAAGCCAAGCTCTGGGAAATCAAGCGCCATTTTGGAATCGTGCGTGAATTCCCGCCTTGACAAATTGGAGGCCATTGTGACGCGTATTGCAAACGCGCTCCCAGCCGCTGTTAGCAGCGACACACCACGCACACCACGAGCAACTAGAACGGCGACCGCCAGCGAACCGCCACTTCATGAGCAAAGCTCTGCTAGCGGTGATCTCTCCGCGGTGACGGGAAATACGTCTCCAATGAGCACTACCGACTTCAGTTCTGAAGTCGATTATTTAGACTACTACAGCGGACAAGATAGCCACGATGAGGGGAATGAAATTACAAACAAGCCTCATGACGTCGACATCCCTCATTTCGCCGCCAAATGTGCTGCCCCATCGGCAGTCGGTGCGCCTCTCCATCCAAACATCGCTAAAGCAGTGGATTTTATGATGGACCCCAAAAAATGGAAGAAAAGGCTCTATCAGAAGCCGCCGACAAGTATACGTGCCCAGATAACTGCGAGTCCCTCGACATCCCCAAAGTTAACACAGCCATCTGGGAAAATCTATCTACACCGACGAGAACCAGAGACTTCAAACTACAGGGCATTGAGAAGTCACTTACAAAGGGACTCTGTGCGTTTGCCCACACACTCAACCCAGATACGATGACTGAAGCACAGCAAGACGCCTTGGCGTTGTTATGCGATGCTGTATTTGCCCTGAACTGAGAAGAGACTTTATTAAGCCAGAGCTTAACAGCCAATTTCACCACCTGTGTAAGCCAGCAAACAAGGTGACAAAATTTCTCTTCGGTGACGACCTTGGGAAACAGGTCAAAGACCTGCAAGATCAGAGAAAAGCAACTGCAGGTGTCATGAAATCAAGGCAGCATAACAGCACACCACATTACCATCCATCAGGAAGTATGACACGTCAAAACGCCAAATGAGACAGGCAGGCTGGATCCCTAGGGATCGCGATCGTAACCTTGCTGCAGGTACTGCTGGGCATCCTTTTTTAGGCCGAGGCCAGAAAAGGAACTGGGGAAAACATCCAGGCTCGCCCCCCCCCCTCCCACACACACACGTACACCCCAGCATCGGCCAAGATAGAGAGCAGGCCACCCCAGCCTCGCAGACAGGGACTGTGGGGAGGAAGTAATTCAACACTGCAGTCCAGAGTCAGACCCAAGCACCAATGAGGTAGGTGCTTTTGATATACATGTACCTGTAGACAGCTTACATCATGTACAGGTCGGGGGTCGACTAAAGCCATGCATACGCAACTGGTGTGAATTAACGTCAGACCAATTCATCTTACAAGCTGTTAAAGGATACAAACTTGAGTTTATTGCAACTGATTGACAAATTGCCCTACATCGACGTAAATAAGCACTGAATTGATCAGTGTTTTAGTAGTAGCCATGATAAAAAAATAATGGGCGTACATACTCGAGCAGGATTCGAACCCACGACCTCCTGATCACCGGACAGGCGTCATCTCCACTAGACCACCGAGCTTTCGCCCGACAGCAAGTGTTGGTTCTAATCCTTATAGCATGCAGCGGGTACTGCTTTGTTATTCAAATTTATGAAGTTCTTCCGTCGAGATGTTTTTTATTGCAACTGATTGACAAATTGCCCTACATCGACGTAAATAAGCACTGAATTGATCAGTGTTTTAGTAGTAGCCATGATAAAAAATCCATGATTTTTTATCATGGCTACTACAAAAAACACTGATCAATTCAGTGCTTATTTACGTCGATGTAGGGCAATTTGTCAATCAGTTGCAATAAAAAACATCTTGACGGAAGAACTTCATAAATTTGAATAACAAAGCAGTACCCGCTGCATGCTATAAGGATTAGAACCAACACTTGCTGTCGGGCGAAAGCTCGGTGGTCTAGTGGAGATGACGCCTGTCCGGTGATCAGGAGGTCGTGGGTTCGAATCCTGCTCGAGTATGTACGCCCATGATTTTTTATCATGGCTACTACTAAAACACTGATCAATTCAGTGCTTATTTACGTCGATGTAGGGCAATTTGTCAATCAGTTGCAATAAAAAACATCTCGACGGAAGAACTTCATAAATTTGAATAACAAAGCAGTACCCGCTGCATGCTATAAGGATTAGAACCAACACTTGCTGTCGGGCGAAAGCTCGGTGGTCTAGTGGAGATGACGCCTGTCCGGTGATCAGGAGGTCGTGGGTTCGAATCCTGCTCGAGTATGTACGCCCATGATTTTTTATCATGGCTACTACTAAAACACTGATCAATTCAGTGCTTATTTACGTCGATGTAGGGCAATTTGTCAATCAGTTGCAATAAAAAACATCTCGACGGAAGAACTTCATAAATTTGAATAACAAAGCAGTACCCGCTGCATGCTATAAGGATTAGAACCAACACTTGCTGTCGGGCGAAAGCTCGGTGGTCTAGTGGAGATGACGCCTGTCCGGTGATCAGGAGGTCGGGGTTCGAATCCTGCTCGAGTATGTACGCCCATGATTTTTTATCATGGCTACTACTAAAACACTGATCAATTCAGTGCTTATTTACGTCGATGTAGGGCAATTTGTCAATCAGTTGCAATAAGAAAAAAAAAAACATCTCGACGGAAGAACTTCATAAATTTGAATAACAAAGCAGTACCTGCTGCATGCTATAAGGATTAGAACCAACACTTGCTGTCGGGCGAAAGCTCGGTGGTCTAGTGGAGATGACGCCTGTCCGGTGATCAGGAGGTCGTGGGTTCGAATCCTGCTCGAGTATGTACGCCCATGATTTTTTTATCATGGCTACTACTAAAACACTGATCAATTCAGTGCTTATTTACGTCGATGTAGGGCAATTTGTCAATCAGTTGCAATAAAAAACATCTCGACGGAAGAACTTCATAAATTGGAAAAACTTGAGTTTGATCCTGACAAATTTCCTCCTAGGAGGAGTAAACCATCATACCCCTACAAAAGAAATGAGACTGAAATTGCTCAAATACATGAAGAGATAAGAAACCTTGAGAAGAAAAATGTCATCGAAAAATGTTCTCATGAACAAGGAGAATTCTTATCTCAGATTTTCACTAGAACAAAAAAGAATGGGGGAATCCGGTTAATCCTTGATTTGTCTGAGTTGAACAAGAGCATATCTTATCAGCATTTCAAAATGGATAACATTTACACTGCAATATCCCTGCTTTCAGAGGGATATTACATGGCTTCAGTCGACCTACGCGATGCATTTTACACTGTGCCCATTCACCCAGACTCTAGAAAATACCTGCGATTCATGTGGGATGATCAATTATGGCAATTCAAAGCTCTGCCCAATGGCTTAACATCGGCTCCCCGCCTCTTCACAAAATTGCTGAAGCCAGCGCTTGCCTCTCTCAGACTTGAAGGGCACCTTGTCCTTGCATATTTAGATGACACTATAATCATGGGCAAGACAAAAGCAGAAACAAAGAAGGCAGTCATAGCTACAACCGAACTGTTATCCAAATTGGGATTCATCATTTACCCAGAGAAATCAATGCTAGAACGATCACAAAAGCTTGAGTTTCTAGGGTTCAACCTCAATACCCTTGACATGACTGTCACGTTGCCTGAAAACAAAGTAATAGAGATCAGAGAGGTTTGCATAGAGTTGCACAAAACACAAAACCCATCAATCAGAGAAGTGGCAAGGGCCATTGTGAAATTAGTTGCTACATGCTGCACAATATGGGTCTTTGCATTACAGAGCGCTTGAAAGTGAGAAAATAGGCGACTTGAAACTCAATACAGGCCATTTTGACAGGCAAATGACACTCTCTGTGAAGGCAAAGAATGAACTAATGTGGTGGATCGAAAATTTGCACTTAGTTTCCCGGCCAATGATGAGAAAGAAAGCCACCATAGAAATACGCACAGATGCAAGCGGTCAAGGTTGGGGTGCAACCGACATGAAGACAAAAACGGGGGGCAGATGGAACAGCCAGGAATTGAGCAGAGCCCAGAACAATGAAATAAATTACTTAGAAACAGTTGCTGCAGGATTCGGACTGAAAGCATTCTGTTCCCACACAAGTAATGTACATGTTTTGCTTCGATTAGATAACACCACTGCAGTGGCATATCTGAATAACATGGGTGGTGTTAAATCAGAGGCTTGTAATGAAGCAGCTCTGCAAATCTGGGAGTGGTGTAATGAACGCAACATATGGTTAACGGCAGCCCACCTACCAGGCACATAAAACACAGAAGCTGACTACATGTCCCGTAGATTCAATGACAACATTGAATGGATGCTTGACAAACAAGTATTTGATGAGATCGTGGACAGGTTTGGATTACCTGACATTGACCTGTTTGCATCCAGGCTCAATTCACAACTTCCCACATGCCAGATCCAAATGCTTGGGCTGTAGATGCGTTCACACTTGACTGGGGCCCTCTCAACTTTTATGCCTTCCCTCCTTTCAGCCTCATACCCAAATGTCTACAAAAAAATAAAGCAGGATCGGGCACAGGGCCTATTGATAGTACCGTACTGGCCCACTCAAGCCTGGTTCCCATTACTGAATGATATGTTCATTGAAGAACCATGGCACATACCAAAGTCTAAATCACTACTTAGGCAGCCTGTATCGGGTATATCACACCCATTAACAAATCTCACTCTCTTGTGTTGCAGACTTGGAGCAGACACTTCATCTCCCAGGGTCTGACTACAGCAACAGCGAACATACTGGGAGCATCATGGAGGGAATCCACAAAGAAACCTCATCTACATCAAAAAGTGGAAGAGATTTTGCAGTAATCACGATTTGCCGTGGACCCATACCAAAGTGGGAAATCTGCTAGAGTATATTTTTTTAGTGAATTGTACTACAAAGAGAAAGCAAGTTACAGTGCCATAATTCAGCCAGGAGTGCCATGGCTTCGTTTGTTATCTTGGATGAGTGTGATTATACAGTTGGAACTCACCCTTTGATATGTAGATACATGAAAGGTGTTTTTAAGCTTAGAACGCCTACACCTCGTTACAACTCCATATGGGACGTAGGAGCAGTCTTGGATTATCTTTGCCGGTTGGCACCAGCACATCGACTGTCTCTACGTGATTTGACGCTTAAGTTATGTATGTTACTTGCATTAGTATCATCTCAGAGGTTGCAAACTTTGCATGGGCTATGTTATTGTATTGATAATATCAGCATTAAGACTGATTCTGTAGTAATCCTAGTAGATAAACTGCTGAAACAGAGCAGGCCTGGGAACATTGGAATTGTTCTTGAATTGAAAGCGTTTCCAGGAGACAAACGCTTATGTGTCGTGCATTACCTAAAGCGGTATATCAAGCAGACGAAGGACATCAGGGAGTCAGAAAAACAACTGCTCATCACCTTTCAAAAACCCCATAAGAAGGCGAGTTTGGCTACTATCGCCAGGTGGATCAAGTCTGTCCTAAAAGCGTATGGAATTAACACAACTACATTCAAGGCACATTCTACACGAGCAGCCTCAGCGTCTGCAGCCAGAAGGCGTCATCTGCCGGTCGCAGATATTCTGAAGCAAGCTGGCTGGACAAATGAAAGAACATTTGACAGGTTTTATAATAAACCGTTAGCATCAGCTGGCAGTTTTGCTCACAGTGTTTGTGAACACTGATTGGACCTCATTGTGGTGACATGACATGAGCTTACAGGTTAGTGTCTACTACCTGAATTGCTACTTCTGCTTATTGTGCCTACTGTCCTTTGAAATCTCACATGAATTCTCGAAAGCGAGAATTACGAAATAAAATAGAAAGATTAAACGAGAACTTACCGTTTGAAGTTTGATCGTTATTTTATGAGTAATTGGAGGTGAGAGAATTCATGACCACCTCTCCCTCCCTTACTCAAGATCAACTCAAGTAAGTTCTCGACAGTTCTATTTTATTGGGTTACTACAGTAGCCACAATTGCTTCAAATATTGACATCTGCGCATGCGCATGAGCGGGATCTCACATGAATTCTCTCACCTCCAATTACTCATAAAATAACGATCAAACTTCAAACGGTAAGTTCTCGTTTAATCTTTCTATTTTAGGCCTACTCCGTACTGCTTGGCTATGATTTATGAAGCGGACGTGTATTCACAATCGACTTCTCAGTGCTGCCAGCAGTGAACATGGTGACTCGAGCATCTCGAGTGCACTGTCGAATTACAACGATAAGATCCGAACTTCAGTAGAGTCTAGTTCTGTGTTTTCAAACTGATTAGTTAATTAGAAGTACGTGATATGTCAGCGTGATTGTATCAGATGTACAGGGTGATATGTGTGTGCAATGTGATGTGTGTTGTAGAGCTATCGCAAGCGAGTTATTTTCCTGCATGTTCATTGATCGGACGAACCTCGTGAGTGCAGTGACATGTTTACGCACGACATACACAACACACACACACACACACACACATTCACACACACACACACACACACACACACACAGGTACTACTAGTAATAGCAGGGCTGCCAACTCTCACTCATTGAGAGTGAGACTCACTCATTTTGGTCCTTTCTCACTCTAAAACTTTATTTCATTTGCATGCACTTCTATTGATCTCACTCATTTTGACTCCTAAATTATAGCATTGGCCTATGGGAGTCTCACTCTCAACTACATGTAGCTTCCAATGTTGGCAGCCCTGTAATAGCTATATACTCGCTGTATGTGTACACAGAGAGTAGGCCTGTGCGAGTAGAGTCCGTTCATTGTGTACAAGTTGGCCAAGCTATACAGGTTTAGTCAAAGTCCACGCTCTTGCGCACTTCTGTCTTTCAGCTCAACTTATGAATAATTCATATCCCATAGCATTTCCATGTACGAAAAAAATATTCGCTGCCCGGAAAGGTGTGACAAGATCGCTGATTGGCTGGCTGGCTGGCTGGCTGGCTCACTCGCTGCCCAGCATCGGGACCGAACGCTATTTTGGCCGAGTACCGTACTCGTTTTTACCAGGACTGGACGTTTCTCGGCTTTGATCATGCGCAGAAGCAAAATTTGTACACGGCACGCTCAACTCCCGGCCGCGTCGTGCTTGTGAAAACTCCCTAATGTATCTCTAACCAGGGAGGTACCTCCCTGCTCTAACGCAGCACAATTCCTCATACTGTAAAAATGATATATTCGCGAGATCAACTATTTGCGAATTAGAGTCGATGGGTCTCTTCTGCGAATCTTTCAAACTCAAAAGGCACGCGAACGTTCCTCGTTTTAAAGTAAACATACAAAGTCATAGCAACCCAACCTGGTGCACTGTACCCATAACACTCCATTGTATGCTCTGATTTTTAATAATATCATATTGTATTAGTGATTGAAGCCGAATTAATAGTAATAATAATACTAATAATGATAATGATAATAATAATGATGATAATAATAATAATAATGATGAGGTTAACATGCACATTGCTGAGACACAACTCAAACCCAGCAGTGCACATAGACACATAGCACATAGACAAGCGCGTTTACATCACATTACAGAGCAAGCGTCAAGTACACTGCACTGTGACACAGTCTAATGATAAGACATTTCAATTTTGAACAGACGAACCTTGGGAAATTATTTAGTTTCTGGAGACACAAATCTTAGGAATAACAAAACTAATTTTATTTCTAAATTAAACATTTCCGAATAGCACCAGAAATGTTCAGATTAACTTAACCCTTTTCCATGTTTGGTTAAACGAACACCTATATATATATATATATATATATATATATATATATATATATATTATTTCAGAATGTCAACCTTGAGAATAAGGAAGACTACCCATTCAAAATATATAATTATGTACATATATATATATATATATATATATATATGACCCTGCATCACAGAGCAAACAAAGAGTAGATTCTGAAAGAGCAGACTCTAAGCTTTAAAATGTTGTGTAACTCAATTCAAATGGACTCTCCTAACCTATATCTAAATATTGGAAAGAAAAAACACTCTGGAAAGTGTGAACTGAGAAAACAGGCTCTGAAGTACAGGGTGTATTCAAGCGCTCAATCTTTACCAAGCTTTGCCAGCTGTGGTATGAATTGAACAAAAAACAGGATGTTGACCACTGGAGCAACAACAATAAAGGGATTATCAGATTAAGTTGAAATTGAGCAAGCTCCATTAGCACATTCTGTCCATAATAAATACCAACTTTCAATGCTGTAGCATTATTCTCTCCAAAGTTATTGGAGTTGAAATTTAAGTTTATGGACAGGGTTTTTGAGAAATGGGAAGAGGGTGCTATGAGAAACAACTAATCACATTATTCCACCAAGAAGTGTTTGAGAAAAACTGCTGAAAACTCAAGTTCCTGTTTGTTTTATGATCCCAAACTTTAATATGATATAGAAAAAGACTTGCTCTATCAGAAAATAAGATAAACTCAAGATTGTTAGGTTGACTCATTTCACCTATTTTCAGTCCTCACGCAAAATCACTGTGTGCGACTTTTTGTTCGTCTTGTGGTGCAGGGTTACTGTAATTGCAGTATTGGC